>NW_021822712.1:134102-144102 GCF_901001165.1 Salmo trutta
CTCTTGACTGAAATAGACACCAGCTGACAGTCAGACGTCTCAGTGCCATCCTCTCTGACTGAAATAGACACCAGCCTGACAGACAGACGTCTCAGTACCATCTCTCTCTGACTGAAATAGACACCAGCCTGACAGCCAGACGTCTCAGCGCCATCTCTCTCTGACTGAAATAGACACCAGCCTGACAGCCAGACGTCTCAGCGCCATCTCTCTCTGACTGAAATAGACACCAGCCTGACAGTCAGACGTCTCAGCGCCATCTCTCTCTGACTGAAATAGACACCAGCCTGACAGACAGACGTCTCAGCACCATCTCTCTCTGACTGAAATAGACACCAGCCTGACAGTCAGACGTCTCAGTACCATCTCTCTCTGACTGAAATAGACACCAGCCTGACAGACAGACGTCTCAGTACCATCTCTCTCTGACTGAAATAGACACCAGCCTGACAGTCAGACGTCTCAGTACCATCTCTCTCTGACTGAAATAGACACCCTTGACAGTCAGACGTCTCAGCACCATATCTCTCTGACTGAAATAGACACCAGCCTGACAGTCAGACGTCTCAGCACCATCTCTCTCTGACTGAAATAGACACCAGCCTGACAGTCAGACGTATCAGTACCATCTCTCTCTGACTGAAATAGACACCAGCCTGACAGACAGACGTCTCAGTACCATCTCTCTCTGACTGAAATAGACACCAGCCTGACAGTCAGACGTCTCAGTACCATCTCTCTCTGACTGAAATAGACACCAGCCTGACAGTCAAACGTCTCAGTACCATCTCTCTCTGACTGAAATAGACACCAGCCTGACAGTCAAACGTCTCAGTACCATCTCTCTCTGACTGAAATAGACACCAGCCTGACAGTCAGACGTCTCAGTACCATCTCTCACTGACTGAAATAGACACCAGCCTGACAGTCAGACGTCTCAGCACCATCTCTCTCTGACTGAAATAGACACCAGCCTGACAGTCAGACGTCTCAGCACCATCTCTCTCTGACTGAAATAGACACCAGCCTGACAGACAGACGTCTCAGTACCATCTCTCTCTGACTGAAATAGACACCAGCCTGACAGTCAGACGTCTCAGTACCATCTCTCTCTGACTGAAATAGACACCAGCCTGACAGACAGACGTCTCAGTGCCATCTCTCTCTGACTGAAATAGACACCAGCCTGACAGTCAGACGTCTCAGTGCCATCTCTCTCTGACTGAAATAGCTCTCTCTACTCTCCTCTTAGTTATGACGAGCACGTCTCAACCCCACTGTGCAGAGTCACGGCGGGGGTCACGGCCCAGAGTGCCGTTGGGCTCTCCAGCGCAGCTCACCCTCCTCATTACAGCTCAGCCGCAGAGGAGAGGGTCAGGACATATATACACACACACACACACACAGGCAAACGCACACACACAAAACACACACACACACACACACACACACACACACACACACACACACACACACACACACACACACAGTCAGACAGAAAGAAAGAGAGGGTCGGACAGTCAGCCCATCTCTCATCTCCTTCTTCCACCAACCCTCCTAATGCCGGGTGGTGGCGAGGTGTCCAGGTTAGGGGGTCATCATGGAGATCTCTCTCCCTCAGCCAAACAGAGCGCTGTACCACAATCCTCTCTGTTGTTGGGAGGGGAGGTGGCCTGGAGAGGGCCGGGGTCAGACCAGTACTAGTAGCAACACACATCCCTGCTGAAAAAACCGCAGAAACCAGCATACTTTTCATGCTGGTCTATGCTGGTCAAGCTGGTCTAGTTATGCTGGCAGACCAGCCTTCGTTTTGTTTTCGCTGGTGATCAGCCTTCGTTTGTTTTCGCTGGTGATCAGCCTTCGTTTGTTTTCGCTGGTGATCAGCCTTCGTTGTGTTTCGCTGGTGACCAGCATTCAGGCTGGTCACCAGATAAAAACATAATGAAGGCTGGTCACCAACCTATGCTGGTCTATGATGTTTTTTTTCTAATGCGATGGGCAAGTCTCTCACTGATACTGTGCTGAAAATAATCTCACCACCACCATCCATTCAGCCTAATGATTATATACAACATCATCACGTTATGTTAGCCTAACAGCTAGCATCACGGTGTGTTAGTCTAACAGCTAGCATCATGGTGTGTTAGTCTAACAGCTAGCATCATGGTGTGTTAGTCTAACAGCTAGCATCACGGTGTGTTAGCCTAACAGCTAGCATCATGGTGTGTTAGTCTAACAGCTAGCATCACGTTATGTTAGTCTAACAGCTAGCATCACGTTATGTTAGTCTAACAGCTAGCATCACGTTATGTTAGTATAACAGCTAGCGTCATGGTGTGTTAGTCTAACAGCTAGCATCACGTTATGTTAGTCTAACAGCTAGCATCACGTTATGTTAGTCTAACAGCTAGCATCACGGTGTGTTAGTCTAACAGCTAGCATCACGTTATGTTAGTCTAACAGCTAGCATCACGTTATGTTAGTATAACAGCTAGCGTCATGGTGTGTTAGTCTAACAGCTAGCATCACGTTATGTTAGCTTAACAGCTAGCATCATGGTGTGTTAGTCTAACAGCTAGCATCACGTTATGTTAGTCTAACAGCTAGCATCACATTATGTTAGTATAACAGCTAGCGTCATGGTGTGTTAGTCTAACAGCTAGCATCACGTTATGTTAGCTTAACAGCTAGCATCATGGTGTGTTAGTCTTACAGCTAGCATCACGTTATGTTAGTATAACAGCTAGCATCATGGTGTGTTAGTCTAACAGCTAGCATCATGGTGTGTTAGTCTAACAGCTAGCATCACAGTGTGTTAGTCTAACAGCTAGCATCACGTTATGTTAGCTTAACAGCTAGCATCATGGTGTGTTAGTCTAACAGCTAGCACTGGTGTGTTAGTTAACAGCTAGCATCATGGTGTGTTAGTATAACAGCTAGCATCATGGTGTGTTAGTCTAACAGTAGCATCATGGTGTGTAGTCTAACAGCTAGCATTATGGTGTGTAGTCTAACAGCTAGCATCACGGGTGTGGTTAGTCTAACAGCTAGCATCATGTTATGTTAGCTAACAGCTAGCATCATGGTGGGTTAGTCTAACAGCTAGCATCATGGTGTGTTAGTATAACAGCTAGCATCATGGTGGGTTAGTCTAACAGCTAGCATCACGGTGTGTGTTAGTCTAACAGCTAGCATCACGGTGTGTTAGTCTAACAGCTAGCATCACGGTGTGTTAGTCTAACAGCTAGCATCACGGTGTGTTAGTCGAACAGCTAGCATCACGTTATGTTAGCCTAACAGCTAGCATCACGGTGTGTTAGTCGAACAGCTCTGCATCACGTTATATGTTCGCCTAACAGCTAGATGTGGTGGAGAGAGACCTCCCTGCCAGGCCTAGGATCTGTGCTTTTATTTCACGTTTCGTTATTGGTTGGTTGGTTAGTTGAAAAGGGAAGAAAAGCTTACACTGAGCTGATTGGGCATTCCTCCAGCGGTTTGCCAGTTAAACCGATGATTTCGCTCTGTAGTGTTCATAGCATAAACTAATACCATTCACATTCAATTATTAACCTCCCTGCCAGACCCACTAACATAGGCCAAAGTGGATTTACAATGCTTCTTCAATCCCCCTGGCGGCGCGGCTCTTCCCTTCCACTCTGCTCTCTCTTTCTCTTCTCTTTCCTTCTCTCTCTCTTTCGCTTCTCCTTCTCTCTGCTCTCTCTCTCTCTCTTTCTCTCTCAGACCCCTAAACGGACACAGACAGCAGCAGACAGACAGACAGGGACAGCAGCAGACCAGACAGACCCAGCGAGGACAGCAGACCGTAGCCTGTATTAAGCCTGTACATCGTAGTCAATCTCCTCTAACGGCGTCAGTATGCTGCAGTTCGGCTGGCTCCTAGCCAGGAAGAAGTTAGAGGTAGTTTTGCGGGGTCAATGCTAACTAGTGCTAGCTCAATCATTGGAGTCTATGGGTATCTGCTACCATTCTACCTATAACTTTTTTCATACTGTCTAACAGTCTCAATTGGTGTTTGTTCCATTTTGTGATTTCTTGGTTGGTGAGCGGTATGATACATTTATGTTCTTTTTGATGGAACCTTTCTTGCCTTGTCTCTTAGCTTGTTCACAAGCTTTGTGGAAGTTACCTGTGGGCTGATGTTTAGGCCGAGGTGTGTATCGTTTTTTGTGTGCTCTAGGGCGATGGTGTCTAGATGGAATTTATATTTGTGGTCCTGGAGACTGGACCTTTTTTGGAACACCATCTCGCTCTCTCTTCTCTATTCCTCTCTCTCTCTCTCTCTCTCTCTCTCTTTCTCGCTCTCTCCCATATCCTCTCTCTCTCTCTGCCTCTCTCTCTCTCTGTCTCTCTCTCTCTCACTCTCTGTCTCTCTCTCTGCCTCTCTCTCTCTCTCTCTGTCTCTCTCTCTCTCTCTCTCTCTCTCTCCCCCATCTCTCTCTCTCTCCCCATATCTCTCTCCATCTCTCTCTGCCTCTCTCTCTCTATCTCTGCCTCTCTCTCTCTCTCCCTCTCTCTCTCTCCTCTTCTCTTCTCTCTCTTCTCTCTCTTTCTCTCTCTCTCTCTCATATCCTCTCTCTCCTCTCTCCCTATCTCTCTCTCTCTCTCTCTCTCCTCTCTCTCTCTCTCCATCTCTCTCTCTCTCTCTCTCTCTCTCTCTCTTCATCTCTCTCTCTCTCTTTTCTCTATTCCTCTCTCTCTAAGAAGGGGTAACGGGAGCGATTTTTAAAACTTCTGGAGTAAACGTCTCCACTACACAGAGAGATTCTACATATAGATTGTTTTGCCTGTGAGATGATGATAGGTCTACCCAGAAACCCTTTGACTCTAGCAGGCTGCTACAGTGGAATGCTGCGTTTCCATTCACACCCTCTCTCCATTCAATCCCCGTTGATTGAAAGTCAGGAAAGCTTCAGAAAGCTGCTTTCACGTAGGATTTACGGTATTTTGTCTGTAAAAAAAATAAATAATTGGGAATTGTTTATATGAGCCCCTTGCAAACGTCCTAGTTTTACCACATTCTTGCTTGCGTACATGTTTTATACCTGTGGCGTGCCAGGGACGCGTGGTGGTGTGCAGATGTGGTTGGGCGTCGAGTTGAATAAATCCATTGAAAACATCCACAATGGAAAAAGACACCCATTATTATTAATTTGTTTAGGCAGGTCCCAAGGAACATCATAAGACTAATAAAAATGTATTTTCAAAAGAACAGAATAGCATATTTTGAGTTTATTTACGCCTACACTACTGTTGAAAAGTTTGGAATCACTTAGAAATGTCCTTGTTTTTGAAAGAAAAAGCTATTTTTTTGGTCTGTTAAAATAACATCAAATTGATCAGAAATACAGTGTAGACATTGTTAATGTTGCAAATGACTATTGTAGCTGGAAACAATTTTTTTATGCAACATCTACATAGGTGTACAGATAACGTTTTTTATTTAACCTTCATTTAACTAGGCAAGTCAGTTAAGAATGGTTAACTGCCTTGTTCAGAACGACATTTTTACCTTGTCAGCTCGGGGATTTGATCCACCAACCTTTCGGTTACTGGCCCAACGCTCTAGCCACTAGGCCACCTGTAGCGGCTGCCATCAACAGCGAAGAGGCGACTCCGGGATGCTGGCCTTCTAGGCAGAGTTGCAGAGAAAAAGCCGTATCTCAGACGGGCCAATAAAAAGAAAAGATTAAGATGGGCAAAAGAACACAGACACTGGACAGAGGAACTCTGCCTAGAAGACCAACATCCCGGAGTCGCCTCTTCACTGTTGACGTTGAGACTAGTGTTTTGCTGGTACTATTTAATGAAGCTGCCAGTTGAAGACTTGTGAGGCATCTGTTTCTCAAATTAGACACTCTAATGTACTTGTCTGTGTTAGTACTTGTACTTGTCCTTGCTCAGTTGTGCACCGGGGCCTCCCACTCCTCTTTCTATTCTGGTTTGAGCCAATTTGCGCTGTTCTGTGAAGGGAGTAGTACACAGCGTTGTACCAAATCTTTAGTTTCTTGGCAATGTCTCGCAGGGAATTGCCTTCATTTCTCAGAACAAGAATAGACTGACGAATTTCAGAAGAAAGTGCTTTGTTTCTGGCCATTTTGAGCCTGTAATCGAACCCACAAATGCTGATGCTCCAGATACTCAACTAGTCTAAAGAAGGCTAGTTTCATTGCTTCTTTAATCAGCAGGACAGTTTTCAGCTGTGCTAACATAATTGCGAAAGGGTTTTCTAATGATTTAATTAGCCTTTTAAAATGCTAATCTTGGATTAGCTAACACAACGTGCCACTGGAACACAGGAGTGATGGTTGCTGATAATGGGCCTCTGTACGCCTATGTAGATATTCCATAAAAAATCAGCTGTTTCCAGGCACAACAGTCATTTACAACATTAACAATGTTCTACACAGTATTTCTGATCAATCTGATGTTATTTTAATGGCCAATTCTTTTTTCAAAAACAAGGACATTTCTAAGTGACCCCAAACTGTTGAACGGTAGTGTATGTTTCGAGTCTGTGCAGCCATGTCTGAGCTATCCAAATGAAATCAATAGTTTGTTAATTAAACAGATAAAACACACCTGTCCGGTCACAGCCAACACACATTTATTTATCATAAGAAGAATATGTAACGATTGTCTGACAGAGGGGACCAAGATGCAGCGTGGTAAGTGCTCATATTAACTTTAATGAATCACTTTAAATAACACAAGAAAACGAAAGCCAACAGTTCTGCCAGGTGAACACACAAGACAGAAAACAACTACCCACAAAAACCCAAAGGAAAACAAGCTGCCTAAGTATGGCTCCCAATCAGCGACAACGATGTACAGCTGTCCCTGATTGAGAGCCATACCAGGCCAAAACAAAGAAATACAAAAACATAGAAAAAAGGACATAGAATGCCCATCCTAGTCACACCCTGGCCTAACCAAAATAGAGAATAAAACCCTCTCTATGGCCAGGGCGTGACAGAATAATGGAATATAACTGAATAAAATACAAACAATATTTTTCCCACACAACTTGTGTCACAGGAACGTGTAGAACCTGTAAAAAAATAACGGTTACATTTTGAAACAGAGACCATATTTCTTTCTTTTTATCCACGTTTTAATATCTTTCCTACCCTCACTCCACTTTGTTAGGGAGCAGGCGTAGGCTGTTATCTTCATCATGATACACATAAAAAATAATAGTCATCCTCTTTTCCAAAGTCGTGTGTTCATATTTCACAACCTCCGTGTGTGAGGACCGACGCCGGAGAAGAGGAGCAGATTACTGGGAGTAGAACATTTAATATGGAACAGACATCAAACAAGACAGCATCAGAACCGCGAAGACAAACGAACATCAATCCTGAAGCAGGGGAACAGAGCTTGGGAACAGACAGATATAGTGGAGGTAATGACACAGGTAAATGCTGGGGGAGACTGGCGCCTTCGAGCGCCAGGGTGGGGGAGCGGGGGTGACACTGGGGGCTTTTGGAGTTGCTTATCGGTGATTAAGGCAAACAATAGGTCTACACTTGATTTAGACTACATTACTACCTTACTGAATGTTTCTGATTAGAGATAGAGGAACACTTGATTTAGACTACATTACTACATTATTACATTACTGAATGTTTCTGATCAGAGATAGAGGAACACTTGATTTAGACTACATTACTACATTATTACATTACTGAATGTTTCTGATCAGAGATAGAGGAACACTTGATTTAGACTACATTACTATATTACTATATTACTACATTACTGAATGTTTCTGATCAGAGATAGAGGAACACTTGATTTAGACTACATTACTATATTGCTACATTACTACATTACTACATTACTGAATGTTTCTGATTAGAGATAGATGAACACTTGATTTAGACTACATTACTACATTACTACATTACTGAATGTTTCTGATCAGAGATAGATGAACACTTGATTTAGACTACATTACTACATTACTACATTACTACATTACTACATTACTACATTACTGAATGTTTATGATCAGAGATAGAGGAACACTTGATTTAGACTACATTACTACATTACTACATTACTACATTACTGAATGTTTCTGATCAGAGATAGAGGAACACTTGATTTAGACTACATTACTATATTGCTACATTACTACATTACTACATTACTGAATGTTTCTGATTAGAGATAGAGGAACACTTGATTTAGACTACATTACTACATTACTACATTACTACATTACCGAATGTTTCTGATTAGATGAGCTACACAGCCTCCACTTATTTGCCCAACCAGAAACCAATTAACCAAATAGCCTACAGACAGACAGAGATTCAGTGAAAGAAAAATCACATTGATTGATTATCAGACAAGTCAGTGAAGTCACAGGCTGTTGGTCAGGGAGGAGGCCTAGACTAACTAAACGACTGTGGGAGAAGATGAAAAATAATCCACTTGTTTAGTAAAGTACATAACATGATGTGAAAAGGTTGTAGTAGACGATCAGGAGCAGCACTCAGACCAACTTAGCGAACATTTCCCCAGCCTGACTGTGGCCTAACCAAGGGGACCAACTTAGCGAACATTTCCCCAGCCTGACTGTGGCCTAACCAAGGGGACCAACTTAGCGAACATTTCCCCAGCCTGACTGTGGCCAAACCAAGGGGACCAACTTAGCGAACATTTCCCCAGCCTGACTGTGGCCTAACCAAGGGGACCAACTTAGCGAACATTTCCCCAGCCTGACTGTGGCCTAACCAAGGGGACCAACTTAGTGAACATTTCCCCAGCCTGACTGTGGCCTAACCAAGGGGACCAACTTAGCGAACATTTCCCCAGCCTGACTGTGGCCTAACCAAGGGGACCAACTTAGCGAACATTTCCCCAGCCTGACTGTGGCCTAACCAAGGGGACCAACTTAGCGAACATTTCCCCAGCCTGACTGTGGCCTAACCAAGGGGACCAACTTAGCGAACATTTTCCCCAGCCTGACTGTGGCCTAACCAAGGGGACCAACTTAGCGAACATTTCCCCAGCCTGACTGTGGCCTAACCAAGGGGACTCACTGGGTTGCACCTGGGGTTTGGCCTCTTTCCAGTTTGGACGTCTAGACACACCTGTAGAGTCGCCTGGTTGGCTGGCTGTGGACAGGAGATGGGGAGGAGGGGTAGAAGGAGTTGGAAGGTGAGGGAGGGGGTGAAGTGGGTAATTCCATCTGCTCCCATGATGCCCTGCACCAGTCTAGTCTGTTGCTATGGGGACTTTATCGTCCAGAGTTTAGAATTCGTTAACTAAGGGACACCCCTTAGTTAACGGAGGGAGGGATGGAGGGATGGAGGGACAGAGAGATAGAGGGAGGGAGGGAGGGAGGGAGGGAGAGAGGAATAGAGGGAGGGAGGGATGGAGGGAGGGAGGGAGGGAGGGAGAGAGAGAGGGAGGGAGGGAGGGAGGGAGAGAGGGAGGGAGGAATGGAGGGAGAGGAGGGAGGGGAGGGACAGAGGGAGGGAGGAATGGAGGGAGGGAGGGATAGAGGGAGTGAGGGAGGGACAGAGGGAGGGAGGGATAGAGGGAGGGAGGGAGGGAAAGAGGGAGGGAGGGATAGAGGGAGGGAGGGAGGGAGGGATGGATGGAGGGAGGAATGGAGGGAGGAATGGAGGGAGGGACAGAGGGATAGAGGGAGGGAGGGATAGAGGGAGGGAGGGAGGAGGGAGGGATGGATGGAGGGAGGGACAGAGGGATAGAGGGAGAGGGAGGGATAGAGGGAGGGATAGAGGGAGTGAGGGAGGGAGGGACAGAGGAGTGGTTGTGAATGTTAATGACCAGACACTTTTAAAGGCTAAATACCACCAGTCTGTCAGGATGGGAGGCCAGCTGTTCAGCACCATGGCTCGGGTTTATTTAATACTTCATTAGAAATGCAGAATTACACAGCTAAACCGATGGGAACATTTACCTGAATATACAGACATCATCCTAGAATATGCCTGATTACTGG
>NW_021822712.1:149102-154663 GCF_901001165.1 Salmo trutta
CGCTGTCTCTCTGTCTCCCCTGTTAGACTGTGGAACACGTAGTCTCTCTGTCTCCCCTGTTAGACTGTAGAACACGCTGTCTCTCTGTCCCCCCTGTTAGACTGTAGAACACGCTGTCTCTCCGTCTCCCCTGTTAGACTGTGGAACACGCTGTCTCTCCGTCTCCCCTGTTAGACTGTAGAACACGCTGTCTCTCTGTCTCCTACTGTTAGACTGTAGAACACGCTGTCTCTCTGTCTCCTACTGTTAGACTGTAGAACACGCTGTCTCTCTGTCTCCTACTGTGGTGTCCTGTTAGACTGTAGAACACGCTGTCTCTCTGTCTCCCCTGTTAGACTGTAGAACACGCTGTCTCTCTGTCTCCCCTGTTAGACTGTAGAACACGCTGTCTCTCTGTCTCCTGCTGTGATGTCCTGTTAGACTGTAGAACACGCTGTCTATCTGTCTCCCCTGTTAGACTGTAGAACACGCTGTCTCTCTGTCTCCCCTGTTAGACTGTAGAACACGCTGTCTATCTGTCTCCCCTGTTAGACTGTAGAACACGCTGTCTCTCTGTCTCCTACTGTGATGTCCTGTTAGTCTGTAGAACACGCTGTCTCTCTGTCTCCCCTGTTAGACTGTAGAACACGCTGTCTCTCTGTCTCCCCTGTTAGACTGTAGAACACGCTGTCTCTCTGTCTCCTACTGTGATGTCCTGTTAGACTGTAGAACACGCTGTCTCTCTGTCTCCCCTGTTAGACTGTAGAACACGCTGTCTCTCTATCTCCTACTGTGGTCCCCTGTTAGACTGTAGAACACGCTGTCTCTCTGTCTCCCCTGTTAGACTGTGGAACACGCTGTCTCTCTGTCTCCCCTGTTAGACTGTGGAACACGCTGTCTCTCTGTCTCCCCTGTTAGACTGTAGAACACGCTGTCTCTCTGTCTCCCCTGTTAGACTGTAGAACACGCTGTCTTTCTGTCTCCCCTGTTAGACTGTAGAACACGCTGTCTCTCTGTCTCCCCTGTTAGACTGTAGAACACGCTGTCTCTCTGTCTCCCCTGTTAGACTGTGGAACACGCTGTCTCTCTGTCTCCCCTGTTAGACTGTGGAACACGCTGTCTCTCTGTCTCCCCTGTTAGACTGTAGAACACGCTGTCTCTCTGTCTCCCCTGTTAGACTGTAGAACACGCTGTCTCTCTGTCTCCTACTGTGATGTCCTGTTAGACTGTAGAACACGCTGTCTCTCTGTCTCCCCTGTTAGACTGTAGAACACGCTGTCTCTCTGTCTCCCCTGTTAGACTGTAGAACACGCTGTCTCTCTGTCTCCTACTGTGATGTCCTGTTAGACTGTAGAACACGCTGTCTATCTGTCTCCCCTGTTAGACTGTGGAACACGCTGTCTCTCAGCAGGAGACAGAGAGACAGTGTGTTCTACAGTCTAACAGGGGAGACAGAGAGACAGCGTGTTCTACAGTCTAACAGGGGAGACAGAGAGACAGCGTGTTCTACAGTCTAACAGGACACCACAGTAGGAGACAGAGAGACAGCGTGTTCTACAGTCTAACAGTAGGAGACAGAGAGACAGCGTGTTCTACAGTCTAACAGTAGGAGACAGAGAGACAGCGTGTTCTACAGTCTAACAGGGGAGACGGAGAGACAGCGTGTTCCACAGTCTAACAGGGGAGACGGAGAGACAGCGTGTTCTACAGTCTAACAGGGGAGACAGAGAGACAGCGTGTTCTACAGTCTAACAGGGGAGACAGAGAGACAGCGTGTTCCACAGTCTAACAGGGGAGACAGAGAGACAGCGTGTTCCACAGTCTAACAGGGGAGACAGAGAGACAGCGTGTTCCACAGTCTAACAGGGGAGACAGAGAGACAGCGTGTTCCACAGTCTAACAGTAGGAGACAGAGAGACAGCGTGTTCTACAGTCTAACAGGACATCACAGTAGGAGACAGAGAGACAGCGTGTTCTACAGTCTAACAGGGGAGACAGAGAGACAGCGTGTTCTACAGTCTAACAGGGGAGACAGAGAGACAGCGTGTTCTACAGTCTAACAGGACACCACTCATCATTCTCTCCTCTCTGAATGTTTGAATATTAAAGATGGACTAAAGGAATCTGTGACACATCCTGATACCCGTCTGTCCCCTGATAGGTCCACACTCACACTCACACTCACACTCACTGACCCTCACTCACACTCACACCCACACTCACTGACCCACACTCACACTCACACTCACACTCACTCACACACACTCACACTCACTGACCCACACTCACACTCACACTCACTCACACTCACTCACACTCACACTCACACTCACACTCACACTCACTGACCCTCACTCACACTCACACTCACACTCACTCACACTCACTCACACTCACACTCACTCACACACACTCACTGACCCTCACTCACACTCACACTCACACTCACTCACACTCACACTCACTCACTCACACTCACAATCACTCACACTCACACTCACACTCTCATCACATTCACTCACACTCACTCACACACACTCACACACACTCACACTCACTCAAACTCACACACACATTCACTCACACTCACACACACTCACACACACTCACACTCACACACACTCACACACACTCACACACACTCACACTCACACACACTCACACTCACACACACTCACACTCACACACACACTCACACTGACACACACTCACACTCACACACACTCACACACACTCACACTCACACTCACACTCACTCACTCACACACACACTCACACTCACACTTACACTCACACACACACTCACACTGACACACACTCACACTCACACACACTCACACACACTCACACTCACACTCACACTCACACTCACTCACTCACACACACACACTCACACTCACACTTACACTCACACACACACTTACACTCACACACACACTCACACACACACTCACACTCACACACACACACTCACACACACTCACACTCACACTCACACACACTCACACTCACACACACACTCACACTCACTCACACACTCATTCACTCACACACACACTCACACTCACACTTACACTCACACTCACACACACTCACACTCACACACACTCACACACACACTTACACTGACACACACTCACACTCACACACACTCACACACACTCACACTGACACACACTCACACTCACACACACTCACACTCACACTTACACTCTGTCTCCCCTGTTAGACTGTAGAACACGCTGTCTCTCTGTCTCCCCTGTTAGACTGTAGAACACGCTGTCTCTCTGTCTCCTACTGTGATGTCCTGTTAGACTGTAGAACACACTGTCTCTCTGTCTCCTTACTGTGATGTCCTGTTAGACTGTAGAAACCCGCTGTCTCTCTGTCTCCTACTGTGATGTCATGTTAGACTGTAGAAACACGCTTGTCTCTCTGTCTCTACTGTGATGTCCTGTTAGACTGTAGAACACGCTGTCTCTCTGTCTCCTACTGTGATGTCCTGTTAGACTGTAGAACACGCTGTCTATCTGTCTCCCCTGTTAGACTGTAGAACACGCTGTCTATCTGTCTCCCCTGTTAGACTGTAGAACACGCTGTCTCTCCGTCTCCCCTGTTAGACTGTAGAACACGCTGTCTCTCTGTCTCCCCTGTTAGACTGTAGAACACGCTGTCTCTCTGTCTCCTACTGTGATGTCCTGTTAGACTGTAGAACACGCTGTCTCTCTGTCTCCTACTGTGATGTCCTGTTAGACTGTAGAACACGCTGTCTATCTGTCTCCCCTGTTAGACTGTAGAACACGCTGTCTCTCTGTCTCCCCTGTTAGACTGTAGAACACGCTGTCTCTCTGTCTCCTACTGTGATGTCCTGTTAGACTGTAGAACACGCTGTCTCTCTGTCTCCTACTGTGATGTCCTGTTAGACTGTAGAACACGCTGTCTCTCTGTCTCCTACTGTGGTTGGTGTTGATAGTTTACACAAACACTGGTTCCAATGAAGTGCACTACTTTGGACCAGGCCTTACAGAACCTTAGTCAAAAGTAGTGCACTGTATAGGGATTAGGGAGCAATTTTGGACTGAAACCCAGACTGTCACATAGACCAGCGGGGGTTTTGTACACAAACACAGATACATGATATGTCCCCAATGGTACCCTATTCCCTATATAGTGCACTACCCAATGGGTCCTGGTCAAAAGTAGTGCACTACATAAGGATTAGGGAGGCATTTGGAATGCAGACACACTACATGGCTTACAGACCTGTGGGTCAATTACTCCTATGGAAAGGCATCTGTAATTCAGTAGGCAGCATTTCACACAAATTCAGGCAGCTCCATGTCACTGATTATCACAGCGTCTCTTGGTAAGGTCAACTACAGTGTTTGTCAGAGTGGGGACATGTGGTGTGAATAAATAACATATTATATAGGCTGTATTCCAAATGCCACACGGTTCCCTTTTTACCATAGGGAATAGGATACCATTTGGGTCGCAGCCAATGGAACTATATACAGTTTATGATTGGAAAGGGTTGATTTAATTCATAGATATCTATATTTATGGGAAGGAATGACTTAACTGTCTGTAGTATTAATGTATAATATATACATGTCTTAGTTCAGTAGCCTGTAGTATTAATGTATAATATATACATATCTTAGTACAGTAGTCTGTAGTATTAATGTATAATATATACATGTCTTAGTACAGTAGCCTGTAGTATTAATGTATAATATATACATGTCTTAGTACAGTAGCCTGTAGTATTAATGTATAATATATACATGTCTTAGTACAGTAGCCTGTAGTATTAATGTATAATATATAAATATCTTAGTACAGTAGTCTGTAGTATTAATGTATAATAAATACATGTCTTAGTACAGTAGCATGTAGTATTAATGTATAATATATAAATGTCTTAGTACAGTAGCTATCTGTCTGCAGTATTAATGTATAATATATACATGTCTTAGTACAGTAGCTATCTGTCTGTAGTATTAATGTATAATAATACATGTCTTAGTACAGTAGTCTGTAGTATTAATGTATAATATATAAATGTCTTAGTACAGTAGTCTGTAGTATTAATGTATAATATATAAATGTCTTAGTTCAGTAGTCTGTAGTATTAATGTATAATATATAAATGTCTTAGTTCAGTAGCCTGTAGTATTAATGTATAATATATACATGTCTTAGTACAGTAGCCTAAAGTCATAATAACATTTATATCCGTAACTAAGTTCTATGGTTTAATCTTCATTCAGTAGGTTTCCTCTAAAACATTACAGTCTGATATGAGATACGGTACGTGAGATTTACTGTATTTAAAATGGATAGCTTTTAGAACGTTGCAAGAGGGTAATCACATAATACGGTATGTTACTGTATTTTCTACAGCTTCTCCTTCTATTCTTCGGAACGAGGTATGTAGGGGTTCTCTGGATAACAGGAAATAACCTGCTGGCTCCATCTCCAGTAGACAATATGCTGGCTCCTTCTCCAGTAGACAATATGCTGGCTCCTTCTCCAGTAGACAATATGCTGGCTCCTTCTCCAGTAGACAATATGCTGGC
>NW_021822712.1:155163-187663 GCF_901001165.1 Salmo trutta
TCTAGATACCAGTGTGCACTTTTGTTGAAGGCCACAGACAGACAGAAGGACAGGACAGACAGACGACAGACAGACACAGACAGACAGACAGACAGACAGACAGACAGACAGACAGACAGACAGACAGACAGACAGACAGACAGACAGACAGACAGAGGCATAGCAGCGTAGCTCAGCACATCACCGGAGAACAGAGCTGATGATAGTATCATGCAATAGTCAGTAGTAAGGCCTTATACAGTAAGCTCTCATTAGCACTCTGTAATATGTTAGCGACAGTCCCAGTGTGGCCACCACAATTAACTCTCTCATCATGTCTCCTTAATTAAAGAGAGATATTAAGAGATATCTGACAGGAACTATCTCACTGCTCTGTTTCAGGCAACCTGATTGGTTAAGTCACAGGGGGGAGGGAAGACACTAAGCCCCAACTGATGCTGTTGATAAAGAGACAGAGAGAAGAGAGGGAGGAGAGCAGAGAGAGGAATACCTAGGGAGGAACAGAGAGAAGAGAGGGAGGAGAACAGAGAGAGGAATACCTAGGGAGGATCAGAGAGAAGAGAGGGAGGAGAACAGACACAGGAATACCTAGGGAGGATCAGAGAGAAGAGAGGGAGGAGAACAGAGAGAGGAATACCTAGGGAGGAACAGAGAGAAGAGAGGGAGGAGAACAGAGAGAGGAATACCTAGGGAGGATCAGAGAGAAGAGAGGGAGGAGAACAGAGAGAGGAATACCTAGGGAGGATCAGAGAGAAGAGAGGGAGGAGAACAGAGAGAGGAATACCTAGGGAGGAACAGAGAGAAGAGAGGGAGGAGAACAGAGAGAGGAATACCTAGGGAGGATCAGAGAGAAGAGAGGGAGGAGAGCAGAGAGAGGAATACCTCGGGAGGAACAGAGAGAAGAGAGGGAGGAGAACAGAGAGAGGAATACCTAGGGAGGAACAGAGAGAAGAGAGGGAGGAGAGCAGAGAGAGGAATACCTCGGGAGGAACAGAGAGAAGAGAGGGAGGAGAACAGAGAGAGGAATACCTAGGGAGGAACAGAGAGAAGAGAGGGAGGAGAACAGAGAGAGGAATACCTCGGGAGGAACAGAGAGAAGAGAGGGAGGAGAGCAGAGAGAGGAATACCTAGGGAGGAACAGAGAGAAGAGGGAGGAGAACAGAGAGAGGAATACCTCGGGAGGAACAGAGAGAAGAGAGGGAGGAGAACAGAGAGAGGAATACCTAGGGAGGAACAGAGAGAAGAGAGGGAGGAGAACAGAGAGAGGAATACCTAGGGAGGGAAGGTTGAGCTACATACAGTATAAAGTACATCCAAAAACGAGCACCAGACAGGACTCCTGAGTGGCGCAGCGGTCTAAGACACTGCATTGCAGTGCTAGAGGTGTCACTACAGATCCAGATTCGATCCTGGGCTGTGTCGCAGCCGGCCGTGACCGGGAGACCCATGAGACGGCGCACAATTGGCCCAGCGTCATCTGGGTTAGGGGAGGGTTTGGCCGGCTGGGATGTCCTTGTTCTATCGCACACTAGCGACTCCTTGTGGCGGCTGGGTGCAGTGCACGCTGACTTCAGTAGCCAGCTGTACGGTGTTTCCTCCGACACATTTGTGCGGCTGGCTTCCGGTTTAAGCGAGCAGCGCGGCTTGGCAGGATCGTGTTTCGGTGGACGTGCAGCTCTCGACCTTTGCCTCTCCCGAGTCCGTACGGGAGTTGCAACGATTAGACAAGACTGTAACTACCAATTGGATATCAGGAAATGAAATACATAAACGCTACTGGTCAAATGTTTTAGAACACCTTCTCATTCAAGGGTTTTTCTTGTGGAATCATGTAGTAACCAATAAAGTGTTAAACAAATCAAAATATATTTTAGATTTAAGATTCTTCAAAGTAACCACCCTTTGCCTTGGTGATAGCTTTGCACACTTTTGGCATTTTCTCAACCAGCTTCATGAGGTAGTCACCTGGAATGCATTTCAATTAACAGGTGTGCCTTCTTAAATATTTATTTGTGGAATTTCTTTCCTTCTTAATATGTTTGAGCAAATCAGTTTTGTTGTGACAAGGTAGAAGTGGGATACAGAAGATAGCCCTATTTGGTAAAAGACCAAGTCCATATTATGGCAAGAACAGCTCAAATAAGCAAAGCTCATAAAACCATCAGTGAACCATCAGCTCATAAAACCATCAAGCGCTATGATGAAACTGGCTCTCACGAGGACCACCACAGGAATGGAAGACCCAGAGTTACCTCTGCTGAAGAGGATAAGTTCATTAGAGTTACCAGCCTCAGAAATTGCAGCCCAAATAAATGGTTCGCAGAGTTCAAGTAACAGACACATCTCAACATCAGCTGTTCAGAGGAGACTGTGTGAATCAGGCCTTTATGGTCAAATTGCTGCAAAGAAACCACTACTAAAGGACACCAATAATAAGAAGAGACTTGCTTGGGCTAAGAAACATGAACAATGGACATTAGACCGGTGGAAATGTGTCCCTTGGTCTTGAGTCCTAATTTGAGATTTTTGGTTCCAACCGCCGTGTCTTTGTGAGACGTGTTGTGGGCGAACGGATGATCTCCACGTGTATTTCCCACCGTGAAGCATGGAGGAGGAGGTGTTATGGTGTGGGGGTGCTTTGCTGGTGACACTGTCAGTGATTTGTTTAGAATTCAAGGCACACTTAACCAGCATGGCTACCACAGCATTCTGCAGGGATCCGCCGTCCCATCTGGTTTGGGCTTTAGTGGGACTATCATTTGTTTTTCAGCAAGACAATGACCCAACACACCTCCAGGCTGTGTAAGGGCTATTTGACCAAGAAGGAGATTGATGGAGTGCTGCATCAGATGACCTGGCCTCCACAATCACCCAACCTCAACCCAATTGAGATGGTTTGGGATGAGTCAGACAGCAGAGTGAAGAAAAAGCAGCCAACAAGTGCTCAGCATATGTGGGAACTCCTTCAAGACTGTTGAAAAAGCTGGTTGAGAGAATGCCAAGTGTGTGCAACGCTGTCATCAAGGCAAAGGGTGGCTACTTTGAAGAATCTCATGGTTAATACATGATTCCATATGTGTTATTTCATAGTTTTGATGTCTTCACTATTATTCTACAATGCAGAAAATAGTAAAAATAAAGAAAAACCCTTGAATGAGTCTGTGTTCTAGAACTGTTGACCGGTAGTGTATATATACTGCTCAAAAAAATAAAGGGAACACTTAAACAACACAATGTACCTCCAAGTCAATCACACTTCTGTGAAATCAAACTGTCCACTTAGGAAGCAACACTGATTGACAATAAATTTCACATGCTGTTGTGCGAATGGAATAGACAACAGGTGGAAATTATAGGCAATTAGCAAGACACCCCCAATAAAGGAATGGTTCTGCAGGTGGGGACCACAGACCACTTCTCAGTTCCTATGCTTCCTGGCTGATGTTTTGGTCACTTTTGAATGCTGGCGGTGCTTTCACTCTAGTGGTAGCATGAGACGGAGTCTACAACCCACACAAGTGGCTCAGGTAGTGCAGTTTTTGTTTTACATATAGGCAAACTTTAACATGGTTTAATATGGCATTCAATTATTATAATTTTTTTTTCCAAATTGAGAAATATGATTGACATTTTGAAGTGTTGCTATTCTGATGTGAAGCAGCCACTTGAGAAGATGACAGACTGTGATTTGTTCGCTAAGAACAATGTTCTGTGGCTGAGAAAGAGAGAGTTCTCACAGTCAGAGTCTCATTACAACGTGGGTGGCAGGGACAAGGCTCAGACCTCACATATAACTGAGTTTTAATTCAACCAGGCACACACACACACACACACACACACACACACAGGTATCACACACACACGTATCACACACACACACACACACACACACACACACACACACACACACACACACACACACACACACACACACACACACACACACGTATCACACACACACACACACACACACACACACACACACACACACACACACACACACACACACACACAAACACACGTATCACACACACACACACACACACACACACACACACACACACACACACAAACACACGTATCACACACACACACACACACACACAAGCATCAAACACACCGTACAGCAGCTACTGTAGCAAATTCATGTCAAAACTATTCTTGATAAAAGTGTTGTGAATTCTCTCCGTTTTGCAGGCCAACTATAATCCAACTAAGGTACATCACAGCTTTGTTGTAAAACTAAAAAAGGGACGACAGGTATCCTAGTGGGTAGAGAGACCAGCCAGCTACCGGAGTGTTGACAGGTATCCCAGCGGGTAGAGAGATCAGCCAGCTACCGGAGTGTTGACAGGTACCTAGCGGGTAGAGAGACCAGCCAGCTACCGGAGTGTTGACAGGTACCTAGCGGGTAGAGAGACCAGCCAGCTACCGGAGTGTTGACAGGTATCCTAGAGGGTAGAGAGACCAGCCAGCTACCGGAGTGTTGACAGGTATCCTAGCGGGTAGAGAGACCAGCCAGCTACCGGAGTGTTGACAGGTACCTAGCGGGTAGAGAGACCAGCCAGCTACCGGAGTGTTGACAGGTATCCCAGCGGGTAGAGAGACCAGCCAGCTACCGGAGTGTTGACAGGTATCCCAGCGGGTAGAGAGACCAGCCAGCTACCGGAGTGTTGACAGGTATCCTAGAGGGTAGAGAGACCAGCCAGCTACCGGAGTGTTGACAGGTATCCTAGTGGGTAGAGAGACCAGCCAGCTACCGGAGTGTTGACAGGTACCTAGTGGGTAGAGAGACCAGCCAGCTACCGGAGTGTTGACAGGTATCCTAGTGGGTAGAGAGACCAGCCAGCTACCGGAGTGTTGACAGGTATCCTAGAGGGTAGAGAGACCAGCCAGCTACCGGAGTGTTGACAGGTACCTAGCGGGTAGAGAGACCAGCCAGCTACCGGAGTGTTGACAGGTATCCTAGAGGGTAGAGAGACCAGCCAGCTACCGGAGTGTTGACAGGTATCCTAGCGGGGAGAGAGACCAGCCAGCTACCGGAGTGTTGACAGGTACCTAGCGGGTAGAGAGACCAGCCAGCTACCGGAGTGTTGACAGGTATCCCAGCGGGTAGAGAGACCAGCCAGCTACCGGAGTGTTGACAGGTATCCTAGCGGGTAGAGAGACCAGCCAGCTACCGGAGTGTTGACAGGTATCCTAGCGGGTAGAGAGACCAGCCAGCTACCGGAGTGTTGACAGGTACCTAGCGGGTAGAGAGACCAGCCAGCTACCGGAGTGTTGACAGGTATCCCAGCGGGTAGAGAGACCAGCCAGCTACCGGAGTGTTGACAGGTATCCCAGCGGGTAGAGAGACCAGCCAGCTACCGGAGTGTTGACAGGTATCCTAGAGGGTAGAGAGACCAGCCAGCTACCGGAGTGTTGACAGGTATCCTAGTGGGTAGAGAGACCAGCCAGCTACCGGAGTGTTGACAGGTACCTAGTGGGTAGAGAGACCAGCCAGCTACCGGAGTGTTGACAGGTATCCTAGTGGGTAGAGAGACCAGCCAGCTACCGGAGTGTTGACAGGTATCCTAGAGGGTAGAGAGACCAGCCAGCTACCGGAGTGTTGACAGGTACCTAGCGGGTAGAGAGACCAGCCAGCTACCGGAGTGTTGACAGGTATCCTAGAGGGTAGAGAGACCAGCCAGCTACCGGAGTGTTGACAGGTATCCTAGCGGGGAGAGAGACCAGCCAGCTACCGGAGTGTTGACAGGTACCTAGCGGGTAGAGAGACCAGCCAGCTACCGGAGTGTTGACAGGTATCCTAGAGGGTAGAGAGACCAGCCAGCTACCGGAGTGTTGACAGGTATCCTAGCGGGGAGAGAGACCAGCCAGCTACCGGAGTGTTGACAGGTACCTAGCGGGTAGAGAGACCAGCCAGCTACCGGAGTGTTGACAGGTATCCCAGCGGGTAGAGAGACCAGCCAGCTACCGGAGTGTTGACAGGTATCCCAGCGGGTAGAGAGACCAGCCAGCTACCGGAGTGTTGACAGGTATCCTAGCGGGTAGAGAGACCAGCCAGCTACCGGAGTGTTGACAGGTATCCTAGCGGGGAGAGAGACCAGCCAGCTACCGGAGTGTTGACAGGTATCCCAGCGGGTAGAGAGACCAGCCAGCTACCGGAGTGTTGACAGGTATCCTAGTGGGTAGAGAGACCAGCCAGCTACCGGAGTGTTGACAGGTATCCTAGTGGATAGAGAGACCAGCCAGCTACCGGAGTGTTGACAGGTACCCCTCACCTCTCACCAGGTACCCAGTGTGTCAGCCCCCCCTCACCTCTCACCAGGTACCCAGTGTGTCAGCCCCCCCCCTCACCAGGTACCCAGTGTATCAGCCCCCCCCTCCCCTCTCACCAGGTACCCAGTGTGTCAGCCCCCCCTCACCTCTCACCAGGTACCCAGTGTATCAGCCCCCCCTCACCTCTCACCAGGTACCCAGTGTATCAGCCCCCCCCCCCTCACCAGGTACCCAGTGTATCAGCCCCCCCCCCCTCACCTCTCACCAGGTACCCAGTGTGTCAGCCCCCCCCCCTCACCAGGTACCCAGTGTGTCAGCCCCCCCACACCTCTCACCAGGTACCCAGTGTGTCAGCCCCCCCCCACCTCTCACCAGGTACCCAGTGTATCAGCCCCCCCTCACATCTCACCAGGTACCCAGTGTGTCAGCCCCCCCCCACATCTCACCAGGTACCCAGTGTGTCAGCCCCCCCCCACCTCTCACCAGGTACCCAGTGTATCAGCCCCCCCTCACATCTCACCAGGTACCCAGTGTGTCAGCCCCCCCCCACATCTCACCAGGTACCCAGTGTGTCAGCCCCCCCCCTCACCAGGTACCCAGTGTGTCAGCCCCCCCCCACCTCTCACCAGGTACCCAGTGTGTCAGCCCCCCCCCTCACCAGGTACCCAGTGTATCAGCCCCCCCCTCACCTCTCACCAGGTACCCAGTGTATCAGCCCCCCCTCACCTCTCACCAGGTACCCAGTGTGTCAGCCCCCCCTCACCTCTCACCAGGTACCCAGTGTGTCAGCCCCCCCTCACCTCTCACCAGGTACCCAGTGTGTCAGCCTCCCCCCCTCACCAGGTACCCAGTGTATCAGCCCCCCCCTCACCTCTCACCAGGTACCCAGTGTGTCAGCCCCCCCACACCTCTCACCAGGTACCCAGTGTGTCAGCCCCCCCCTCACCTCTCACCAGGTACCCAGTGTGTCAGCCCCCCCACACCTCTCACCAGGTACCCAGTGTATCAGCCCCCCCCTCACCTCTCACCAGGTACCCAGTGTGTCAGCCCCCCCCTCACCTCTCACCAGGTACCCAGTGTATCAGCCCCCCCTCACCTCTCACCAGGTACCCAGTGTATCAGCCCCCCCCCCCTCACCTCTCCCCAGGTACCCAGTGTGGCACCTCCCCCCCCCCACCTCTCACCAGGTACCCAGTGTGGCACCCCCCCCCCCCCACCTCTCACCAGGTACCCAGTGTGGCACCCCCCCCCCCCCCCCCCCCACCTCTCACCAGGTACCCAGGTACTCTCCAGAGAAATATGTATGTATGTATGAATTCAAATCTAATTGGACCTTGTGTTCAACTGACCAATACAGTGAGCTTAATGTTAATCTACATTCTTACAATTCAATTGGTCGAATCTGAATCCTCTTCCTTCTAACAGACTTTGGGAACAAGTCTCTGTCTGTCTCTCTCTCTCCCAGTCTGTCTGTCTCTCTCTCTCCCAGTCTGTCTGTGTCTCTGTCTCTCTCATTCTGTCTGTCTGTCTGTCTGTCTGTCTGTCTGTCTGTCTGTCTGTCTGTCTGTCTGTCTGTCTGTCTGTCTGTCTGTCTGTCTGTCTGTCTGTCTGTCTGTCTGTCTTCTCTCTCTCTCTTCACTGTGAACTGCGTCCTAGCAGGACTCAACCCTAAAGCACCCTGACATCTCTGTCTGTCTCTTTGTCGTGTGCCAAGTTTTGCCATCTTCTTACGTCAGCTGCAGTTGAGATGAAATTTTTATATGCCTTTTCCTCCGGTTTCGTTGACTGTTTTAAAGTGGCTGTCGGTCTGTTTGTCGCAGTGAGAGAGATAGAGAGAGAGAGGGCTTGGTGAAGTGTCAGAAGGCTCCTTATTCCAGACGGATGACAGAGTTGTGTCCCAAATGGCACCCTATTCCCTATAAAGTGCCCTATTCAATATGGGCCCTGATCAAAAGTAGGGCACTAAATAGGGAATAGGGTGCCAACTCTGGTCAAAAGTAGGGCACTAAATAGGGAATAGGATGCCAACTCTGGTCAAAAGTAGGGCACTAAATAGGGAATAGGGTGCCATATGGGATGTAGCCAGCATCGCTGGATGATTTAAACATGAAAAAAAACAGCTGGAGACAAAAATCACTAGGCCCCTTTTTTTAGTATAGAAATATATTTGAATTTATTTCATTTCTTGTCTGGTAATTTTACATACTGTACAAAAGAAAAGAGCGACAGAGAGGTGTGTTTTTTTCCTTGCTGCTGCCACATGCTGGTTTGCCTTTGATGCTGACAACAGAGGTCTTCATTTGGTGGAAACTTAAAGAGCATCGCTTTTATAGGAGCTGAATACTGATGTGATGTCCAGGCCCCTCTCTCTCTCTCTCTCTCTCTCTCTCTCTCTCTCTCTCTCTCTCTCTCTCTCTCTCTCTCTCTCTCTCTCTCTCTCTCTCTCTGTCTGTCTGTCTGTCTGTCTGTCTGTCTGTCTGTCTGTCTGTCTGTCTGTCTGTCTGTCTGTCTGTCTGTCTGTCTGTCTGTCTGTCTGTCTGTCTGTCTGTCTGTCTGTCTGTCTGTCTGTCTGTCTGTCTGTCTGTCTGTCTGTCTGTCTGTCTGTCTGTCTGTCTGTCTGTCTGTCTGTCTGTCTGTCTGTCTGTCTGTCTGTCTGTCTGTCTGTCTGTCTGTCTGTCTGTCTGTCTGTCTGTCTGTCTGTCTGTCTGTCTGTCTTGCTGGGCTGGGCTCCCCAAATGTGGGGAGTACCTAATCAGGGCTGCACAAGGATGTCATAACACTGTCATAAGGCTGTCATAAGGCTGAATAAAGTTGTTATAGCTGGTTATGACAACTCATAGCAGTCAACTTTTAAAGTCATTCAAAGGACATACTGTAGTCCAAAAAGAGGTGATGTGACACAGCCCTACTAAACATACATATATATATATATACACATAGATATATACATATATACATATATATATATATATTCCTAGGATATGTTGACTGAAAAAATAAGCAATATTTATATGGTCCCCTTTCAAATTGCCACATTTGCCAAATTTTTACCACATTCTGGTCTGCATTCGCCTATTATATTGCCATTGAATAACACTTTCAGAAATGGCAAAAAAAGACAGTCAAAAAATAAATCACAAGCAACAAGGTTTTGAAGTGTCTGTCCAATATCTAGGAGATATAAAGTTCAGGATTGTATTTATTTTTTGACACATATTTAACCCCTTGTTTCTGTTGGTGTCACGTCCTGACCATAGTAACATGTTATTTTCTATGGTAGAGTAGGTCAGGGCGTGACAGGGGGTGTTTTTCTATGTTTTGTATTTCTATGTTCATGTTCTAGTTTTGTATTTCTATGTTGGTTTTGTTTGGGATGATCTCCAATTAGAGGCAGCTGGTCCTCGTTGTCTCTAATTGGAGATCATACTTAAGTAGGGTTTTTTTTTTTCACCTGGTGTGGTGGGATCCTGTTTTTGTATTGCTCAGTGAAGCCTGCAGAACGTGATGTTCGTGTTTGTTTGTATAGTGTTCTGAGTATAATAATAAATATTTATCATGAGCACACAACATGCTGCACCTAGGTCTACTCCTTACGACGAACGTCACAGTTGGCACAAAATGACCTCCATACTTCCGTTCATTTGTATGGGTTACCTTTAGACAAGTCCCGTGACACTTGTGGGGGTCATAGAGCAAAACGGAGAGTCCAGTGGCGACCCGTCATTCAGGGCAGGTGGGGCAGAGCTCCACCTGTTTAGCTAATAAAACATATATTTTTGTTTTGTTTTGTTGTTGTTGTCTGTTTTGCATGTTATTTTGGCATTAATACATGTCAAATATCAGTTTGCAAACAATTTAAAAATAATAATAATTGAGTTAGCCTGTCTGGGCTAGGGGGAAGTATTTTCACGGAAAATGAAAAACGTACCCAATTTAAACAGGTTACTACTCTGGCCCAGAAAATAGAATATGCATATTATTAGTAGATTTGGATAGGAAACACTCTGAAGTTTCTAAAACTGTTTGAATGGTGTCTGTGAGTATAACAGAACTCATATGGCAGGCAAAAAAACTGAGGAAAATTGAATGAGGAAGTGGGAGAAATTAGAAATGTAGTTTTTCTTTTGAATCCTTTGAAAAACTACAGTGACATAGGATATACGTTGCACCTCCTAACTCTTCCATTGGCTGTCAACAATCTTTAGGAACTGGTTTTATCCGTCATCTGTTACCGGGAAGAAAATTGTGGCTCAGTCAATCACTGGCCAGTCTGAGGACAGGTGACTTATGACATGCGTCCACGTGATTTCGTGGTTTTTTGGTTTTCTTCTGGGATGAATACCTATTGCCCGGTTATAAAATTAGCGCAATTTTACGCAAAAAAATACCCTAAAGGATTAATTGTAAACATCGTTTGACGTGTTTCTACAAACGGTAATGGAACTTTGAACATTTCGTCTATGGATTTGCGTCCACGCCACATGGCATTGTAAAGTGTTCTGGATGGGTCAGCAAAACGGACGTATTTGGACATAAATGATGGACTTTGCAGAACAAATGAACATTTCTTGTGGAAGTGGGTGCCCATCCGAGTGCATTCCGCCGAAGATCAGCAAAGGTAAGTAAATATTTCGAACATATTTTTAGAGATTTGTCGACGTCGTGGTTGTAGGCTAACTGTATAGCATAGCATTGAAGGCTAAGTTCTGTACTCAGAATATTGAACAATGTGCTTTTTCTGTAAAGTTATTTTGAAATCTGACAAAGTGGTTGCATAAAGGAGTAGATTATCTCTAATTCTTTAAATAATTGTTATACATTTTTTTCAACGTTTATGAGTTCTTCTGTAAATTAAATATGCCTATTCACCAGGGGTTATGGGGAGAAAACATTTTCTGAACGTAACGCGCCAATGTAAAAATTGGGTTTTTGGATATAAATATAAACTTGATCGAACAAAAAATGCATGTATTGTCTAACATGATGTCCTAGGAGTGTCATCTGATGAAGATTGTCAAAGGTTAGTGCTTAATTTTAGCTGTATATCTGGTTTTGTGATGGCTATCCGTGCTTGGAAAATTGCTTTTTTTTTTTGCTAAGGTGCTATGCTAAAATAATCTAATGTTTTGCTTTCACCATAAAGCCTTTTTGAAATCGGACAATGTGATTGTATTAACGAGTAGAGTATCTTTAAAATGCCGTATAATACTTGAATTTTAATTTTGAGATTATTTTGTTTTGAATTTCGCGCCGTGCTATCTCACTGGTTGTTGTCCAACCAATCCCGCTAACGGGATTTTATCTCGAAGGGGTCCTCAAGAGGTTATTAATAAAGCCGTATACAAACATGGTCTCATTTTTTGCTTTCTTGTGTAAGGCAGCTCCAAAATGGCAGCCAGCGAAAAATACAGAGCGTAGGGATTGGTAATGTTCTCTAGTTGACGCTGTGATTGGCTCAGTGTTCTGTCACTCACAGGGACACTACATCACCACAAAATCTATGGGGAAAGATAGAAAATGCAAGCCCCTTGGGTGCTAGCATAGATTTACATTAGAAGTGCCCATCCAAGAAGGCTCAAGGTCATTGGGCCACAGATAAAATGACCGCAGCTTTGATTGGACTGATGCGTCAACGTCATACTTTCAAAATCTTAGCTAGCAAGCTAGAAAGCAGTCATCACCATGAATCACGTCGACAATCTAATGTTAATCCTTGTCATATAAAGAGAACTTATAGATAAAACGTGTCGGTGCTCATCAGCCATTGGACATAAACATTACACAACAAGGTGTGTGGTCCAAGTCTGGGTTTTAAGGGTGTCTTTTCCAAGCTTAAAAGGATAAACATTCACTCGCAACACACCATGGGTCAGAAAAGGTTGAATACATTGGCCATGCTGTCAATCCAACATGACTTCTGCTGCTTTCAAAACAACTGGAAACTCAAAACTGGGAAATATGACACTTCAGTGATTTCAAGACAACTGGGAACTCTGGGAAAAGCTCAGACGGGGAAAATTAGCTTGAACAGTCATCCAACTGGGAACTCTGAGAAAAGCTCAGACTGGGAAAATTTGTTTGAGCGGTCATCCAACTGGGAATTCCAAGTCAGGAACTCAGGCCTCGTTCCAGAGCTCCTACTTGAAGGTCACTGTCGTCATCATGATTCAACTAGTTAAATAAAGGTTCAATAAAAATACAAATAAACCAAAAAATTATTAAACCTTGTTTTTCTCTGAGTTCCCTGTTGTCTTGAAAGCACCATCAACCCAGAGAATGACAGACTTTGATGGCAAAGTTTGATGGCAAAATTTGTCCACAAGAAGAACTTCCTGTTCAAGTGGGCACAGCACAACAAGGTGAGTCCAACAATGTATTGTATGCTGCTGCATAAATGACGTAATATGCCAGGGAGATATGGATACTGTATCTAAGAAGGTAAGTGTATGTTGTGTAGTAAGCTGTTAGTAGCCCATGTGCCTCACCATAAACATTTGTTCCCTTTCCCCCTCATAAGGGGCAGCAGGTAGGCTAGTGGTTAGAGTGTTGGGCCAGTAACCGCAAGGTTGCTAGATCGAACCCCCGAGTTGTTAAGGTAAAAATCTGTAATTCTGCCCTTGAACAAGGCAGTTAACCCACTGTTTCTAGGCTGTCATTATAAATAAGAATTTGTTCTTAACTGACTTGCCTAGTTAAATAAATAAAACTAATAACTTAGGCCACTGTTCTGACTTGGTGGTGCACATGTAGCCTATAGCCTGTTTTAGAGAAATGCAATCATCGAATATTGTAAGATCTTTCATTGTCTGCTTATATGCCCCCTTTATTTATCCTACGGTTCTGACTTGGTGTACAGGGAGAATACTGTTAGAACATGTTCTGAATTTACATTTAAAAAGTGCTGAACAAATAGTTATATTGACTACGTCCGTCCTAGCTCGCTCATTGTCTTAATCGAAATTACGGATTGCCTCTTATCCGCTCGTCGTCTCCTTATGCCATAGTTTGTACATCTCAAGTGTCAGTAGAAACCACATTTATTTAAGCAAGTCAGCCATATCAGCTATGTTTTTTTTTTTAAAAGGCAGTAAATGAGGCTCCGCTGATAGCCAGGTGTAGCCGTGGTAAGGATTCACTCCATGGTGCTGCAAAGAAAGCTCTGCTGTTGGGACAGCTTTATGTAGAGGCCCTAATAGTTTGTGGGCAACGTTTGTCACCGTTATAGTCCAATTAATGTATTGTTTAGTGCTGTATTGTGGCTTTGCTGGTATGCATCTTTTTGTTTGAATGCCCCACCAAGATGTACATACATCGCCACTGGGAGACTCTCTCCCCTTTCTATAGTGTCCTATACTTTCTCATATTAGTTTTTGCATCGATATACTGTGTATATATATACTCTGTGTGTGTGTATATATATATATATATAGCCAAGTTATCGTTGCTCGTTGTATATTTATTCCTTGTCTTATTATTTGTCTATTTATTCATCATGTAATAATTTTTCATTTTTATTTTTCCTTATTCTGCTATTTGTCTTTTTTTCTCTCTGCATTCTTGGGAAGTGCCCGTAAGTAAGCATTTCACTGTTAGTCTACACGTGTCGTTTCCTGTTTCCTGTTATGGTAGAATAAAAATTTGCTACAGTTCAACTCAAAGCGTTGCCAGATATGTTCTGGTAATTACAATAATAATAATAATAATAATAATAATAATAATAATAATAATAGTAATAATAATAATGATAATAATAATAATATAATAATAATAATAATAATAATAGTAATAATAATAATAATAGTAATAATAATAATAATAATGATAATAATAATATAATAATAATAATAATAATAGTAATAATAATAATAATGATAATAATAATAATATAATAATAATAATAATAATAATAATAATAGTAATAATAATAATAATAATAATAATAATAATAATAATGATAATAATAATGATAATAATAATAATAATAATAATAATATAATAATAATAATAATAATAATTACGCAGCCAATATTAGCTTCTTGTCACATCTACTCCTGCTCCTCCCCTCCGGTGTTCGACGTAGCCGGTTTTACTAACCACTGGTCCTGGCAACCATCATTACACACACCTGGCAACCATCATTACATACACCTGGCAACCATCATTACGCGCACCTGCACTTCATCACCTGGACTCCATTACCTCCCCTTTATCTGGCACTCCCTTGGGTTCTTGTTTCTGTGTTTCTTGTCAAGACGCTACTAATAATTGTAATACTACTAATAATAATACTAATACTAATTATTATATTACAAATAATACAAATAATATGAATAACAATAATAATTAAAATAATAATAATAACAATAACACTAAAATAATCTACACTATTAAATAATATACCATTTGTTGAGTGTGCACAGTAACTTATTCAGAGTCCATTAAAGGAAGTTTGACTAAATGAAGCATGGACCTTTTCACTTGCTGTAAATTTATTAATTTGATTGATAGTAGCTCAGTGTTTCAGAAAGAGACAAAGACAAGAGGAAGAGACAGACAGAGACAAGGGAACGAAGACAATATCAAGATATGAAAGTTACAGTTGTTGGTGTAACATCAGTATAGTTTTAACCTCTGTCTGTTCTTTGATCAACTCTCCTAGTGGCCAATAATCACTGTTACCTCCCATATCACCCTCTTCCCCAAACAGCTTTGTGGAATGATGATTCCTACGCTACAAATATGAATGATCTAGTTAGCCAATCAAAGGCTTCCTAGAATGAAGCTGTTGAGGATCTCAGCGGTAGAAGAGCAGCACGGCTGCTTCGGTGATCTCCTTGGATGAGCTAAAGCCTGTGTTGGTCCCGTAGCCGTCCCAGTCAAAGGAGGAGAAGTCACCACACTGTCTAGGATCAGCCTCAGGGAAGTGTCCTCCTCCTCCAATACAGTACTGCAAACACACACACACACACACACACACACACACACACACACACACACGATTTTATCATCCTAGGCTACGGCCAGACAGACACATGAACCAGAATGAAATCAAATATGCATTCATCATTTCTTCGTTTTTGTCTGTAAAAAGCTCAACTCGAGTCAATTATCTTCAGTCAAGTAGCATAGTAAAGAGATTGACAATTTGTGCGTTTTTTTGTCGGACAACCATTCCTGTTGTCCATCACGTGTCAGTGGATAATCTCTGTAACCTAGAACATAAACATCTTGTGTAATTGTGTCAGGTCGTTGATTAGGTTCTGGGCGGCGATGTATGAGAAAAGACATTAGAACAAGGAGCAGAAGGAAGCAGGGCGGTAGCTCCACCCCCCTTTCTCTGCAACATGCAGGCAAGTCTATGGGCCAAAATAATTTAGAAAAACGCACGCACCCGCTCAGTTATGATTTATTTAAATAACCATGACGAAAAACCTGCACACTGGAACAACTGCAGGTTGACATCAAGTGTAGTCAAATTTGTTCACTCATGTTGAATTAAAAATAGAGCTAGCTAGCTAACTAGCAAGGTATCAAATATGAGAAAATGATAACAAGCTAAAATTCTTCAATAAGCTTAAAAAACTAGAAAGTGGAACAGTTTAAATGCTGCTCCATTGACAGTGATGTTAGTTTAGTCAAGTAGCCCTTACACAGCCTGGAGGTGTGTTGGGTCATTGTCCTGATGAAAAACAAATGATAGTCCCACTAAAGCCCAAACCAGATGGGACGGCGGATCCCTGCAGAATGCTGTGGTCGCCATGCTGGTTAAGTGTGCCTTAAATTCATCACCGACAGTGTCACCAGCAAAGCACCTCCACACCATCACACCTCCTCCTCCATGCTTCACGGTGGGAACCACACATGCGGAGGTCATCCGTTCACCTACTCTGCGTCTCACAAAGACACAGCGGTTGGAACCAAAAAATCTCAAATTTGGACTCATCAGACCAAAGGCCAGATTTCCACCAGTCTAATGTCCATTGCTCGTGTTTCTTGACCCAAGCAAGTCTCTTCTTATTATTGGTGTCCTTTAGTAGTGGTTTCTTTGCAGCAATTTGACCATGAAGGCCTGATTCACACAATCTCCTCTGAACAGTTGATGTTGAGATGTCTGTTACTTGAAGTGAACTTATCCTCTGCAGCTGAGGTAACTCTTCCTTTCCTGTGGCAGTCCTCATGAGAGCCAGCGCTTTGGTTTTTTGCGACAGTTCTTGAAGTTTTACTGATTTGACTGACCTTCAAATCAAATCAAGTCAAATTTTATTAGTCACATATACATGGGTAGCAGATGTTAATGCGAGTGTAGCAAAATGCTTGTGCTTCTAGTTCCAACAGTGCAGTAATATCTAACAAGTAATCTGACAATTCCCCAACAACTACCTAATACACACACATCTAAAGGGGTGAATGAGAATATGTACATATAAGTATATGGATGAGCGATGGCCGAGCGGCATAGCCAAGGTGCAATAGATGGTATTAAATACAGTATATACATGTGATATGAGTAATGTAAGATATGTAAACATTACTAAAGTGGCATTATTTAAAGTGGCATTGTTTAAAGTGACTAGTGATCCATTTATTAAAGTGTCCAGTGATTGGACACTTTAACAATACATCACACATAGCAGCCACAACTCTCAGTAAGAGTGTCCATGATTGAGTCTTTGAATGAAGAGATGGAGATAAAACTGTCCAGTTTGAGTGTTTGTTGCAGCTCGTTCCAGTCGCTAGCTGCAGCGAACTGAAAAGAGGAGCGACCCAGGGGACCTTGGGGACCTTTAACAGAATGTGACTGGCAGAACGGGTGTTGTATGTGGAGGATGAGGGCTGCAGTAGATATCTCAGATAGGGGGAAGTGAGAGCACCCTTACCTGCTGATCTATAAATTATGTCTCCGTAATCTAGCATGGGTAAGATGGTCATCTGAATCAGGGTTAGTTTGGCAGCTGGGGTGAAAGAGGAACGATTACGATAGAGGAAACCAAGTCTAGATTTAACTTTAGCCTGCAGCTTTGATATGTGCTGAGAGAAGGACAGTGTACCGTCTAGCCAGTACTTGTATGAGGTGACTACCTCAAGCTCTAAACCGTCAGAGGTAGTAATCACACCTGTGGGAAGAGGGGCATTCTTCTTACCAAACCACAAGACCTTTGTTTTGGAGGTGTTCAGAACAAGGTTAAGGACAGAGAAGCTTGTTGGACACTAAGAAAGCTTTGTTATAGAGCACAAAATCTGGGGAGGGGCCAGCTGAGTATAAGACTGTATCATCTGCATATAAATGGATGAGAGAGCTTCCTACTGCCTGAGCTATGTTGTTGATGTGAATTGAGAAGAGCGTGGGGCCTAGGATTCAGCCTTGGGGTACTCCCTTGGTGACAGGCAGTGACTGAGACAGCAGATGTTCTGACTTTATACACTGCACTCTTTGAGAGAGGTAGTTAAAGACAAGACTCTCCTTTATCTAACCACACTGTCCGATTTCAAAAAGGCTTTACAGCGAAAGCAAAGCATTAGATTATGTCAGCAGAGTACCCAGCCAGAAATAATCACACACCCATTTTTCAAGCTAGCATATAATGTCACAAAAAACAAAACCACAGCTAAATGCAGCACTAACCTTTGATGACCTTCATCAGATGACACGCCTAGGACATTATGTTATACAATACATGCATGTTTTGTTCAATCAAGTTCATATTTATATCAAAAACTAGCTTTTTACATTAGCATGTGACGTTCAGAACTAGCATTCCCACCGAACACTTCCGGTGAATTTACTAAATTACTCACGATAAACGTTCACAAAAAACATAACAATTATTTAAAGAATTATAGATACAGAACTCCTTTATGCAATCGCTATGTCCGATTTTAAAATAGCTTTTCGGTGAAAGCACATTTTGCAATATTCTGAGTACATAGCCCGGCCATCACAGGCTAGCTATTTAGACACCCACCAAGTTTAGCCTTCACCAAACTCCGATTTACTATAAGAAAAGTTTGATTACCTTTGCTTTCTTCGTCAGAATGCACTCCCAGGACTTCTACTTCAATAACAAATGTTGGTTTGGTTCAAAATAATCCATAGTTATATCCAAATAACGGCATTTTGTTCGTGCGTTCAAGACACTATCCGAAAGGTAAATAAGGGTCACACGCACGGCGCGTTTCGTGACAAAAAAAATCTAAATATTCCATTACCGTACTTCGAAGCATGTCAACCGCTGTTTAAAATCAATTTTTATGCGATTTTTCTCGTAAAAAAGCGTTAATATTCCGACCGGGAAACCCTGTATACGTTCAAAGAGAGAGAAAGTAAACATGGAGTCGACTCGTGCACGCACCTCCATTCTCATTGTCTTCTGATAGACCACTTACAGAAGGCGCTAATGTGTTTCAGCCTGGGGCTCCAAAGCAACCATTCAAATTTCTGGCGCCTTCTGAGAGCCTATGGGAGCGTTAGAAAATGTCACGTCATGCCAGAGATCCCCTGTTTTGGTTAGAGATGATCAAGAAGGCCAAGAAATGGTCAGAGAGGGCGCTTCCTGTTTGGAATCTTCTCTGGTTTTGGCCTGCCACTATTTTCACGACCGGGTGAAAATAACATGCCCGATTTAATCTGGTTACTACTCTTGCCCAGAAACTAGAATATGCATATAATTAGTATATTTGGATAGAAAACACTCTAAAGTTTCTAAAACTGTTTGAATGGTGTCTGTGAGTATAACAAAACTCATATGACAGGCCAAAACCTGAGAAGATTCCATACAGGAAGGGCCTGTCTGACAATTTCTCGTGCTTCTTTTGCCTCTCTATCGAAAATACAGTATCTCTGCTGTAACGTGACAATTTCTAAGGCTTCCATAGGCTCTCTGAAGGCGCCAGAAAGTGGAATGGGATCTCTGATGTCTCTGGGCAGGGTCCAGCAGCTCTGTTTGTGAGTGGTCAGCCTAGTGGATCAGAGCCTGGAGATGCGCGGCCACGAGAGTACTCCACGTTTTTCTTCGCCTGTTTGAATGAATACAACATCGTCCGGTTGGAATATTATCGCTATTTTACGAGGAAATCGCATAAAAATAGATTTTAAACAGCGTTTGACATGCTTCTATGTACGGTAAAGGAACATTTTGAATTTTTTTGTCACGAAATGCACCTGCGCGTCACCCTTCGGATAGTTACCTGAACGCACGAACAAAACGGAGCTATTTGAATATAACTATGGATTATTTGGGACCAAAACAACATTTGTTGTTGAAGTAGAAGTCCTGGGAGTGCATTCTGAAGTGTCTGAATAGCTAGCCGTGGGAGTGTCTGAATAGCTAGCCGTGATGGCCGAGCTATGTACTCAGAATATTGCAAAATGTGCTTTTGCCGAAAAGCTATTTTAAAATCTGACACCGCGATTGCATAAAGGAGTTCTGTATCTATAATTCTTAAAATAATTGTTATGTATTTTGTCAAGGTTTATCATGAGTAATTTAGTAAATTCACCGGAAGTTTTCGGTGTGTATGCTAGTTCTGAACATCACATGCTAATGTAAAAAAATGTTTTTTGATATAAATATGAACTTGATTGAACAAAACATGCATGTATTGTATTACATAATGTCCTAGGAGTGTCATCTGATGAAGATCATCAAAGGTTAGTGCTGCATTTAGCTGTGGTTTTGTTTTTTTGTGACATATATGCTTGCTTGAAAAATGGGTGTGTGATTATTTCTGGCAGGGTACTCTCCTGACATAATCTAATGTTTTGCTTTCGCTGTAAAGCCTTTTTGAAACCGGACAATGTGATTGGATTAACGAGAGTCTTATCTTTCAAATGGTGTAAAATAGTCATATGTTTGAGAAAATTTAATTGTGGTATTTTAGTGGTATTTTAGTTGGTTTTGTATTTCGCGCGGTGCGATGCAGTTGGCTAGGGGTTCCGCAGGCGGAACGGGGTTCCGCTAGCGGAACGTCTGTCCATAAGAGGTTGAAGTGGTGATTAACCACGTCTCAGTAATGACCAACACATCTGGATTGGAGCTGTGAACCCACACTTTCAATTGATCCATTTTAGGTAATAAGCTTCTGGTGTTAATGTGCAGGAAACCCAGGCTTTTACGAGAGCAGAAATCAGTGAAGCAGATATCAGAGCACCAGTCAGAATTGGGGCCAGCAACAGTAGATGGGCCAGGGTGTACATGCACATTTCCAGATATCAGAGCACCAGTCAGAATTGGGGCCAGCAACAGTAGATGGGCCAGGGTGTACATGCACATTTCCAGATATCAGAGCACCAGTCAGAATTGGGGCTAGCAACAGTAGATGGGCCAGGGTGTACATGCACATTTCCAGATATCAGAGCACCAGTCAGAATTGGGGCTAGCAACAGTAGATGGGCCAGGGTGTACATGCACATTTCCAGATATCAGAGCACCAGTCAGAATTGGGGCTAGCAACTGTAGATGGGCCAGGGTGTACATGCACATTTCCAGATATCATCAACAGTAACACAATCAGGGCACGGCAGAGGACAGGGAGAGCTCTGCAGTGCTGATTTATGACATCTGAATGTGCATTAGATGGCAACAAGATCATATTATACAGCAATTTCATCAGGTAACATGAATACAAAGCCGCGAGAGGTGGTTAGAATAGGATGGGAGGACAAAGGTCTGTGTAACCAATAGAGAGTCAGAGTCCCGAGTCTGGGAACAAACATAGTCTTTACCACTGTTGGGTAAAGAAAGTTTGTAGTCAACAGAGTATGCAGGAGGCATGAGGCAAAATAGCAAAATGCACAAGAAAATGTTTTAATATATAATGACTTTGGGCTAGCCATTGTAAGTTCAGAGTCACTTGCCCTAAAAAGGCCTGTGAGCTGGAGGCGAGCGAAAGCTCGGGAGAGAGGTGTGAGTGTGGTGGAGGTACCTGTACCAGAGAGGGGGAGACAAGCCAGGGCAGACGCTGAACAGATCGCCAGGTGGAATCCAAGCAGCAGTGCAGCAGGACACAGGAGTTGGTGTCACACCCACTTGGGAGAAGATTTTATTTCTGGAAGCAGATTTCTTGCAGAAAATGCCAGTGAATGGTCTCTGAACAGCAGCAGGGGGCTTCAGAGGACTGAATGGTCTCTGAACAGCAGCAGGGGGCTTCAGAGGACTGAATGGTCTTTGAACAGCAGCAGGGGGCTTCAGAGGACTGAATGGTCTCTGAACAGCAGCAGGGGGCTTCAGAGGACTGAATGGTCTCTGAACAGCAGCAGGGGGCTTCAGAGGACTGAATGGTCTCTGAACAGCAGGAGGGGGCTTCAGAGGACTGAATGGTCTTTGAACAGCAGCAGGGGCTTCAGAGGACTGAATGGTCTATGAACAGCAGCAGGGGGCTTCAGAGGACTGAATGGTCTCTGAACAGCAGCAGGGGGCTTCAGAGGACTGAATGGTCTTTGAACAGCAGCAGGGGGCTTCAGAGGACGGAATGGTCTCTGAACAGCAGCAGGGGGCTTCAGAGGACTGAATGGTCTCTGAACAGCAGCAGGGGGCTTCAGAGGACTGAATGGTCTCTGAACAGCAGGAGGGGGCTTCAGAGGACTGAATGGTCTCTGAACAGCAGCAGGGGGCTTCAGAGGACTGAATGGTCTCTGAACAGCAGCAGGGGGCTTCAGAGGACTGAATGGTCTCTGAACAGCAGGAGGGGGCTGTCCATCCCCATTTTTTTTAAAGTTTATATAGATTATTCAACTTAACGTTTCAATAAAGCGTGTTAGCTGACATACTTGTATATTTGACACCTCGCTAGTTAGCTAGCTAGTTAGCTCTATTTATTAATTCAACATGAGTAGCTAAGAGGTAGCTGAATGCTTAGCTAGCTAGCGCTATTTATTAATTCAACATGAGTAGCTAAGAGGTAGCTGAATGCTTAGCTAGCTAGCTAGTTAGCTCTATTTATTAAGTCAACATGAGGAGCTAAGAGGTAGCTGAATGCTTAGCTAGCTAGCTAGTTAGCTCTATTTATTAATTCAACATGAGTAGCTAAGAGGTAGCTGAATGCTTAGCTAGCTAGCTAGTTAGCTCTATTTATTAAGTCAACATGAGTAGCTAAGAGGTTGCTGAATGCTTAGCTAGCTAGCTAGTTAGCGCTATTTATTAAGTCAACATGAGTAGCTAAGAGATTGCTGAATGCTTAGCTAGCTAGCTAGTTAGCTCCATTTATTAATTCAACACGAGTAACTAAGAGGTTGCTGAATGCTTAGCTAGCTAGCTAATTAGCTATATTTATTAATTCAACATGAGCAGCGAAGAGGTTGCTGAATGCTTAGCTAGCTAGCTAGTTAGCTCTATTTATTAATTCAACAAGAGTAGCTAAGAGGTTGGTGAATGCTTAGCTAGCTAACTTGCTCTGATTAGCTTAGCATGTTGCTGGTAATTTTCTACATTTTACGCTTTGCTTCATGTCAGGAAACCAGTTGTATCTTAGATATATTGTCACATTTGTTTGACTACTGTAACACATTAATACATTTCAAAATGTTTCAACATGTAACAAAGTTTTACTTACAAGATTCTCAGTTCAAACCGACGCCGTGTTTTCAAAAGTTGTGCATCTGTTAAAGTCCACCCATTGACCTTTTAGAAACCAATCAGATTTGGTCTACCCTAAACCAATCAGATTCTTTCTGCCCTTAGAAAAAAGGTTGACTAAACGTTATGTCAATGTGAGGAACAACTGTTGCTCGATAGTCATCGCATTCCACAGTCTTTTGACAGACATTACGATGCCTTTCATGTTACGTGGTCTGTCTCAACTGATGACTGCCATTGAAAAACTAAACGTGTACATTTCTGTGTGGCCGTAGCCTTACTCACGTGTTCATTGTTGCAGCCAGTGGGTTTGACCCCAGAGCAGATGGCCAAGGCTGCACGTTCAGCGTTTATCGCTCGGAAAGTGATGAAGCCAGGCTCAAACTCACCTGCCACAGAAACAGAAGAAATAGAAGTTTAGGAGCATAAGTATGTAATGTTGTCTATTCGGCTAGAGCAGCCTACACATTAGGAGGTAGGTGTAGTCTATCATCTAACTACTCCTACAGTAGAACACAGTCAACACATTAGGAGGTAGGTGTAACTACTAACTACTACTCCTACAGTAGAACACAGTCAACACATTAGGAGGTAGGTGTAACTACTAACTACTCCTACAGTAGAACACAGTCAACACATTAGGAGGTAGGTGTAACTACTAACTACTCCTACAGTAGAACACAGTCAACACATTAGGAGGTAGGTGTAACTACTAACTACTCCTACAGTAGAACACAGTCAACACATTAGGAGGTAGGTGTAACTACTAACTACTCCTACAGTAGAACACAGTCAACACATTAGGTGGTAGGTGTAGTCTATCATCTAACTACTACTCCTACAGTAGAACACAGTCAACACATTAGGTGGTAGGTGTAGTCTATCATCTAACTACTACTCCTACAGTAGAACACAGTCAACACATTAGGAGGTAGGTGTAACTACTAACTACTCCTACAGTAGAACACAGTCAACACATTAGGAGGTAGGTGTAACTACTAACTACTCCTACAGTAGAACACAGTCAACACATTAGGTGGTAGGTGTAGTCTATCATCTAACTACTACTCCTATAGTAGAACACAGTCAACACATTAGGAGGTAGGTGTAGTCTATCATCTAACTACTCCTACAGTAGAACACAGCCAACACATTAGGAGGTAGGTGTAGTCCAACATCTAACTACTACTCCTACAGTAGAACACAGTCAACACATTAGGAGGTAGGTGTAGTCTATCATCTAACTACTCCTACAGTAGAACACAGTCAACACATTAGGAGGTAGGTGTAACTACTAACTACTCCTACAGTAGAACACAGTCAACACATTAGGAGGTAGGTGTAACATCTAACTACTCCTACAGTAGAACACAGTCAACACATTAGGAGGTAGGTGTAACTACTAACTACTCCTACAGTAGAACACAGTCAACACATTAGGAGGTAGGTGTGGTCTATCATCTAACTACTCCTACAGTAGAACACAGTCAACACATTAGGAGGTAGGTGTAGTCTATCATCTAACTACTCCTACAGTAGAACACAGTCAACACATTAGGAGGTGGGTGTAACTACTAACTACTCCTACAGTAGAACACAGTCAACACATTAGGAGGTAGGTGTAGTCTATCATCTAACTACTCCTACAGTAGAACACAGTCAACACATTAGGAGGTAGGTGTAGTCTATCATCTAACTACTCCTACAGTAGAACACAGTCAACACATTAGGAGGTAGGTGTAGGAGTCTAACTACTCCTACAGTAGAACACAGTCAACACATGAAGCTCAAATTACTATATATGCTGATGATTGCACACTTCAGCACCTTCAGCCAGAGAGCTCACTGAAACGCTTAGCAAGGAGGTACAGTCAGTGTCAGATCGGGTAATAAGTTAACAATAAACTGGTCTTAAATACACCTAAAATCAAAAGCATTGTATTTGGTAAAAAAAAAGAAATTATTGACCTAAACCTCAACTGGAGATGTGCACAAAGGCTGTGAATATTGAACAAGTTGAAGTAGCTGAACTCCTAGGAGGAACATTGAACAAGTTGAAGTAGCTGAACTCCTCAGAGGAACATTGAACAAGTTGAAGTAGCTGAACTCCTAGGAGGAACATTGAACAAGTTGAAGTAGCTGAACTCCTAGGAGGAACATTGAACAAGTTGAAGTAGCTGAACTCCTAGGAGGAACATTGAACAAGTTGAAGTAGCTGAACTCCTAGGAGGAACATTGAACAAGTCGAAGTAGCTGAACTCCTAGGAGGAACATTGAACAAGTTGAAGTAGCTGAACTCCTAGGAGGAACATTGGATGGTCAGTTATCATGTTGACAAAGTTGTTGGGAAGATAGGAAGAGGTATATCTGTTATAAAAAAATGTTCTTCGTTTTTGACACAAAGATCAACTGTACTTGTTGTTCAGGCTTTGATCTTGTCTCGCCTTGATTACTGTCTGGTAATATGATCAGGTACAGCAAAGGAAGATCTAGCAATCAACAACATGATAGTCTCATGGTTGAGGGTTGAGGAGAAACTGACTACTTCTCTTCCAGGCTTTTTATGAAACATTTGTGTGTTGAAAATGCCTAAGAAGGAAATAAATTCCACAATTTAACTTTTAACAGGTCAACCTGTTAATTGAAATGCATTCCAGGTGACTACCTCATGAAGCTGGTTGAGAGAATACCAAGAGTGTGCAAAGCTGTCATCAAGGCAAAGGGTGGCTACTTTGAATAATCTCAAATATAAAATATATTTTGATTTGTTTAACACTTTTTTGGTTACTACATGATTCCATTTGTGTTATTTCATAGTTTTGATGTCTTCACTATTATTCTACAATGTAGAAAATAGTAAAAATAAAGAAAAACCCTGGAAATCTGTCACTTGGTCTAATGAGTCCAAATTTTAGATTTTTGGCTCCAACCGCCGTGTCTTTGTGAGACGCAGAGTAGGTGAACGGATGATCTCCGCATGTGTGGTTCCCACCGTGAAGCACGGAGGAGGAGGTGTTATGGTGTGGAGGTGCTTTGCTGGTGACACTGTCTGTGATTATTTTCGAATTGATTACACGCTTAACCATCATGGCTACCGCAGCATTCCTGAGAGAAATGACATCCCATCTGGTTTGCGCTTTTGTAGGACTATCATTTGTTTTTCAATAGGACAATGACCCAAATCACACCTCCAGGCTGTGTAAGGGCTATTTGACCAAGAAGGAGAGTGATGGAGTGCTGCATCAGATGACCTGGCCTCCACAATCATCCAACCTTATCCCAATTGAGATGGTTCGGGATGAGTTAGACCGCAGAGTGAAGGAAAAGCAGCCAACAAGTGCTCAGCATATGTGGGAACTCCTTCAAGGCTGATGGAAAAGCACTCCAGGTGAAGCTGGTTGAGAGAATGCCAGAAGTGTGCAAAGCTGTCATCAAGGCAAAGGGTGGCTACTTTGAAGAATCTCAAATATAAAATATATTTTGGGGTACTACATGATTCCATATGTGTTATTTCATAGTTTTGATGTCTTCACTATTATTCTACAATGTAGAAAATTGTAAAAATAAAGAAAAACCCATGAATGAGTAGGTGTGTCCAATCTTTTGACTAGTACTGCATATACCCCAGCAGACACACCACTATGGGTTTCTTCCCGGTACCCAAACCAAAACACATTTAATGCGTTGCTCAGTTTTGTATAGAGCCATGTCGTCCTGGAAGAGTAGCTGCTGCATGTTCAGTAGTTAATGGGGATCCTAATAAACTAAATGTTGTTATTACCTCTGGACGAAGGACCATAGAACATTTTGGTGGTGTCCTTTGTTCCCAGATCATACTCCACTGGAATAGAAGGTCCCTTGTCTTTGCAATTTCCTACTCCATACCTCACTGGATAATGCTGGGAGGACAAGGACACATGGGGGGGGGGGGGGGGGGGGGGAAGAGAGAGAGAGAGAGAGAGAGAGAGAGAGAGAGAGAGAGAGAGAGAGAGAGAGAGAAAACCAGTCCCCACAATAATACTAAACTTACAAAAACAATGCTTTTGTTAATCCTCACAAGGTCAAATACTACTTTTAGGGGGTTTAGTGTTAACGTTAGAATTAGTGTTTGGGTTAGAATTAGGGTTAGGAGCTAGGGTTAAGTTTTGGTGTTAAGGTTAGGGTTAGATTTAGGGAAAATAGGATTTTGAATGTGACTGAATTGTGTGTCCCTAAAAGTTTAGTTATACTACACTGTGTGTGTGTGTGTGTGTGTGTGTGTGTGTGTGTGTGTGTGTGTGTGTGTGTGTGTGTGTGTGTGTGTGTGTGTGTGTGTGTGTGTGTGTACCAGAGGAGGCTGGTGAGATGAGGACAGCTCATAATAACGGTCAGAACAGAGCAAATACCAATCCACAGATTCCGCTCCAGTCATTAGCACGAGCCCGTCCTCCCCAATGAAGGTCCTGTGTTGTGTTCTGTACCTTGAACAGTCCGTGGAGGTTTCCTCCGTACTGGGCTAGGAACTTGGCTTCAGTGTGGTAACGGAGGATAGAGGTGATTCTCCAGGTCTGCAGCTGAGCTCTGTTAGGAACATGCCACACAGACATGTCCTCCGCCATGATGTCATAATACCCTGGGTTCTGAGAGAGGGGAATCAGGAAGTGAGGTTTGGTTTGACCCTGGGTCAAAATTATAGACAACGTCGTCACAAATCTGGGACCTGCGCCATTGCTAACTACCAGTGCAATTGCTAACAAGCAAAGCTGGTCCGATTGTTGCAAAGATTTATGGGATATTAAAATGTCGTTGTCTTAACCTTTGTCTTCTCCAACCTAGGTTTGACCTTGGGGTACATCTCGTTATTCTAAAACCCTCTTCTCCTTGTCTCCTTTCTTTGTTGAGAAGTGTTAGAGAAGTGTTCTGAAGGGAATGAGGAGTGTTCTAAAGTAAAGAGGAGTGTTCTAAAGTAAAGAGGAGTGTTCTAAAGTAAAGAGGAGTGTTCTAAAGTAAAGAGGAGTGTTCTAAAGTAAAGAGGAGTGTTCTAAAGAGAAAGAGGAGTGTTCTAAAGGTAAAGAGGAGTGTTCTAAAGGTAAAGAGGAGTGTTCTAAAGGTAAAGAGGAGTGTTCTAAAGTAAAGAGGAGTGTTCTAAAGAGGAGTTTTCTAAAGAGGAGTTTTCTAAAGAGAAAGAGGAGTGTTCTAAAGGAGTGTTCTAAAGAAGAGTGTTCTAAAGAGGAGTTTTCTAAAGAGAAAGAGGAGTGTTCTAAAGTAAAGAGGAGTGTTCTAAAGTAAAGAGGAGTGTTCTAAAGTAAAGAGGAGTGTTCTAAAGAGGAATGTTCTAAAGAGAAAGAGGAGTGTTCTAAAGGAGTGTTCTAAAGAGGAGTGTTCTAAAGAGAAAGAGGAGTGTTCTAAAGAGAAAGAGGAGTGTTCTAAAGTAAAGAGGAGTGTTCTAAAGTAAAGAGGAGTGTTCTAAAGTAAAGAGGTGTGTTCTAAAGTAAAGAGGTGTGTTCTAAAGTAAAGAGGAGTGTTCTAAAGAGGAATGTTCTAAAGTAAAGAGGAGTGTTCTAAAGAGGAGTTTTCTAAAGAGAAAGAGGAGTGTTCTAAAGGAGTGTTCTAAAGAGGAGTGTTCTAAAGAGGAGTTTTCTAAAGAGAAAGAGGAGTGTTCTAAAGTAAAGAGGAGTGTTCTAAAGTAAAGAGGAGTGTTCTAAAGTAAAGAGGAGTGTTCTAAAGAGGAATGTTCTAAAGAGAAAGAGGTGTGTTCTAAAGGTAAAGAGGTGTGTTCTAAAGGTAAAGAGGAGTGTTCTAAAGGTAAAGAGGAGTGTTCTAAAGTAAAGAGGAGTGTTCTAAAGTAAAGAGGAGTGTTCTAAAGAGGAGTGTTCTAAAGAGGAGTGTTCTAAAGAGGAGTGTTCTAAAGAGAAAGAGGAGTGTTCTAAAGGTAAAGAGGAGTGTTCTAAAGTAAAGAGGAGTGTTCTAAAGTAAAGAGGAGTGTTCTAAAGTAAAGAGGAGTGTTCTAAGGTAAAGAGGAGTGTTCTAAAGTAAAGAGGCATGTTCTAAAGAGAAAGAGGAGTGTTCTAAAGGTAAAGAGGAGTGTTCTAAAGAGGAGTGTTCTAAAGAGGAGTGTTCTAAAGAGAAAGAGGAGTGTTCTAAAGGTAAAGAGGAGTGTTCTAAAGGTAAAGAGGAGTGTTCTAAAGGTAAAGAGGAGTGTTCTAAAGTAAAGAGGAGTGTTCTAAGGTAAAGAGGAGTGTTCTAAAGTAAAGAGGCATGTTCTAAAGAGAAAGAGGAGTGTTCTAAAGGTAAAGAGGAGTGTTCTAAAGAGGAGTGTTCTAAAGAGGAGTGTTCTAAAGAGAAAGAGGAGTGTTCTAAAGGTAAAGAGGAGTGTTCTAAAGGTAAAGAGGAGTGTTCTAAAGGTAAAGAGGAGTGTTCTAAAGTAAAGAGGAGTGTTCTAAAGAGGAGTGTTCTAAAGAGGAGTGTCCTAAAGAGAAAGAGGAGTGTTCTAAAGGTAAAGAGGAGTGTTCTAAAGTAAAGAGGAGTGTTCTAAAGTAAAGAGGAGTGTTCTAAAGTAAAGAGGAGTGTTCTAAAGAGAAAGAGGAGTGTTCTAAAGGTAAAGATGAGTGTTCTAAAGTAAAGAGAAGTGGTATAAAGTAAAGAGGGGAGTATTCCACCTTGAAGTCGTCAGAGGTGGCGCCCTCTGCTGTCCCAAAGGTGGCAGTGTTCTCCCAGTTCCCGTCTCCTCCTGGGTTGTTGATGTTATTCCCCTGCTGGCTGGTCCAGCGGTCGCCTGCCGTGCACTTCCCATACATGTTGTTCTCGTGCATGCTTGCCACAAGTGTCCAGCCGCCGCCCGCCGTGGTCATGTCACAGAAGGTCTGGTACTCAGTCCCGCTAGCCGTGGTCAGGTAGTATATCCCATCTAGGACACAGAGAAAAATATTCACAAATACATACTAAATATGTTCAATCTATATGCCTTAATGTATTAAAATGACCGGTAGGCTGTGTCATGACATGAACGAATGACTGATTGATTGATACAGTAGCCTATATAAGTACTGAAATATAGTCCTCAGTTAGTTACGGTATTCAGACTAAACAGGATGTGCTCTTAGGCCTACAGCTCAATGGTGGTTAAACGAGGCTGCTATACGAAGCCTACTAATAATAATAACATTAATTATTATTATAATGATCTGTCACGGTTGTCGTCGGTGAAGGAGGACCAAAACGCAGCAGGTACGTGTATGCTCATCTTGATTTTTTATTACTCTCAAAAATGAACATACAAAAATAACAAAGAAACGAACGAACGAACAACTACAAACAGTCTGGCCAAGCAAAGCTCAACACAGCACAATCACCCACAAATAACAACCACAAACACACCCTAATATATGGGACTCTCAATCAAAGGCAGATAGACAACACCTGCCTTCAACTGAGAGTCCCAACCCCAATCAACACAACATAGAAACACACTCACCAGACTACACATAGAAATACATAAACATAGACTATAAACCAAAACCCCGGAAATACTAAATCAAACACCCTTTAACCAAACACACACCACCCTGAACCACATAAAACAAATACCCTCTGCCACGCCCTGACCAAACTACAAAAACAATTAACCTTATATACTGGCCAGGACGTGACATGATCAAAATAATGATAATAATAATAAGGAGATCAAGAAAAAGACACATTTAACAGTTAGGCTTTTGATTATAGACTTAATGAAGTTGTGATTTCCTAACTCCTCACTTTTCTTAGACAATAAGTCAAGGGCTGTTTTCTCATCTCATTCTGCTGCTGCCTGCGCCGCATTGTTCTCAACGACAATACGCTGAATAACTTTGCTATGATGTAAATAGCAACATGGTCTAGGAAAAGGCGCCAATTCAACAACGCACTGATTTCTTTCAGAACCGCGTCTATCCAACACGGCAGAAACGCATTTGTTAAAAAATAGTACAATTTGTATTAGTGTTGCACCATTGTTGTTATGTAATATCACCATATACAATTTCAGTTGCACATGTCTTAGACTGATGGACTGTGCCATCCCCACGGCCTCCACAATGGATCAGTCCACTCAGACAGGAGCCAATCAGACAGGTGTCTTAGACTGATGGACTGTGCCATCCCCATGGCCTCCACAATGGATCAGTCCGCTCAGACAGGAGCCAATCAGACAGCGGTCTTCTACGCCATGTTTTAAACTTCTTTTTTGCTATTGCTCGACTAAAGAAATATTGGTCGACCAACAGCCTAGCGACCATACAATCGACCAGTCGACTAAATGGGGTCAGCCCTAATTCAAATATATCAAAATATATTTAAAATATACACTACATGACACCTGCTCATTGAACATCTCATTCCAAAATTATGGGCGTTAATATGGAGTTGGTCCCCCCTTTCTTTGCTGTAACAGCCTTCACTCTTCTGGGAAGGCTTTCCATTAGATTTTGGAACATTGCTGCGGGGACTTGCTTCCATTCAGCCACAAGAGCATTAGACCATTTTTCCTCCACCAAACTTTACAGTTGGCACTATGCATTGGGGCAGGTAGCGTTTTCCTGGCATCCGCCAAAACCAGATTCGTCCGTCAGACTGCAGAGGAGAACCTTCGCCCCAGTCTGAGGTCCTGAGTGCTCTGGAGCAGGTTTTCATCAAGGATCTCTCTGTACTTTGCTCCGTCCATCTTTCCCTCGATCCTGACTAGTCTCCCAGTCCCTGTCCAATCAATTGAATTTACCACAAGTGGACTCCAATCAAGTTGTAGAAACATCTCAAGGATGATCAATGGACACAGGACACACCTGAGCTCATTTTCGAGTCTCATAGCAAAGGGTCTGAATACTTATGTAAATAAGGTATTTCTGTTTTAAAATTTTCTATACATTTGCAAACATTTCAAAAAATCAGTTTTCACTTTGTCATTATGGGGTTTTGTGTGTAGATTGATGAGGATTTGTTTTAATCCATTTTAATCCATTTTAGAATAAGGCTGTAACTTCACAAAATGTGGAAAAAGTCAAGGGGTCTGAATACTTTCCGAAGGCACTGTATGGTGTATATATATATATATTAACATATGCGCACATAAAAATAACATATAAATATAAATATATTGCCATATTTTCCAAGCTTGACTGCTTTTAACGCATACTACAGGGAAGAATGAATGTGTTGTGGTTCGCTGACCATCCTTGATGTTGTATTTGTCTTTGAGTTGTTTGCAGCTCTGGACGTTGTATCTGGCAGGTTCATTCTTGGAGACAGAAGTGGCCCCGCTGGGGCCTCCGGACAAGTTGTTGGTGTTGTGGATCTCAATCAGAAGGTCTGAGGGAACAAAAGGACCTTAGATAGACAGACCTAGTGTGTGTGTGTGTGTGTGTGTGTGTGTGTGTGTGTGTGTGTGTGTGTGTGTGTGTGTGTGTGTGTGTGTGTGTGTGTGTGTGTGAATGTGTGTGTGTGTGTGTGTGTGTGTGTGTGTGTGTGTGTGTGTGTGTGTGTGTGTGAATGTGTGTGTGTGTGTGTGTGTGTGAATGTGTGTGTGTGTGTGTGTATGTGTGTGTGTGTGTGTGTGTGTGTGTGTAGGTGTGTAGGTGTGTAGGTGTGTAGGTGTGTGTGTGTGTGTGTGTGTGTGTGTGTGTGAGTGTGTATGTGTG
>NW_021822712.1:190163-215163 GCF_901001165.1 Salmo trutta
TGTGTGTGCGTGCGTGCGTGTGTGTGCACGTGCGTGTGTGCATATGTGTGTGTGTGTGTGTGTGTGTGTGTGTGTGTCTGTGTGTGTGTGTGTGTGTGTGTGTGTGTGTGTGTGTGTGTGTGTGTGCGTGCGTGTGCGCGTGCGTGTGTGCATATGTGTGTGTGTGTGTGTGTGTGTGTGTGTGTGTGTGTGTGTGTGTGTGTGTGTGTGTGTGTGTGTGCGTGCGTGTGCGCGTGCGTGTGTGCATATGTGTGTGTGTGTGTGTGTGTGTGTGTGTGTGTGTGTGTTCTCCACCCAAAGCCCCACACAGGAGTCAATATTTAGGTCAGAAATGTTCCCATTCTCTGTCTTTATCACACTGTATCTAAGCTTCCTTGTTGGCAGTGTGTTGGCAGTGTGTTGGCAGTGTGTTGGCAGTGTGTTGGCAGTGTGTTGGCAGTGTGTTGGCTGTGTGTTGGCAGTGTGTTGGCAGTGTGTTGGCTGTGTGTTGGCTGTGTGTTGGCAGTGTGTTGGCTGTGTGTTGGCAGTGTGTTGGCAGTGTGTTGGCTGTGTGTTGGCAGTGTCAGCTTCCTTCATCCTGGTACCATCCTGGTACCATCATTCAGGATGAGTGTGTTTGTTGATCATGACCATTGTCTGATAAAGGAAGAGAGGGGAAGGTTTATTTCACATATACAGTGTCTAGTCAGAGTCTACACACCCCATGCACACCCTTCACATTTTGCTGCCTTAAAATTATATCTATTTTGTCCTACCGATCTGCTCCACATTTTAAAAGTGAAAGAAAATGATTGAAAATGTTCAAAATGATGGTAATTAGGTTGACGACTCTAGTGGGTTGGGGTTAGGGTTAGGGTTAGGGGTTTTAGAGTTAGGGTCAGGGTCAGGTTTGGGGTTTTAGAGTTAGGGTCAGGGTCAGGTTTGGGGTTTTAGGGTTAGGGTTAGGGTCAGGGCCAGGTTTGGGGTTTTAGAGTTAGGGTTAGGGTTAGGGTCAGGTTTGGGGTTTTAGAGTTAGGGTTAGGGTTAGGGTCAGGTTTGGGGTTTTAGGGTTAGGGTCAGGGTCAGGTTTGGGGTTTTAGAGTTAGGGTTAGGGTTAGGGTCAGGTTTGGGGTTTTAGAGTTAGGGTTAGGGTCAGGGTCAGGTTATAGGGTTAGGGTTAGGGTCAGGTTTGGGGTTTTAGGGTTAGGGTTAGGGTCAGGTTCAGGTTTTAGGGTTAGGGTTAGGGTCAGGTTTGGGGGGTTTTAGGGTTAGGGTTAGGGTCAGGGTCAGGTTTGGGGTTTTAGGGTTAGGGTTAGGGTCAGGGTCAGGTTTGGGGTTTTAGAGTTAGGGTTAGGGTTAGGGTCAGGTTTGGGGTTTTAGAGTTAGGGTTAGGGTCAGGTTCAGGTTTGGGGTTTTAGAGTTAGGGTTAGGATTAGGGTCAGGTTTGGGGTTTTAGAATTAGGGTTAGGGTCAGGGTCAGGTTTGGGGTTTTAGAGTTAGGGTTGGGGTCAGGGTCAGGTTTGGGGTTTTAGGGTTAGGGTTAGGGTCAGGGTCAGGTTTGGGGTTTTAGGGTTAGGGTTAGGGTTAGGGTCAGGTTTGGGGTTTTAGGGTTAGGGTTGGGGTTAGGTTTGGGGTTTTAGAGTTAGGGTTAGGGTCAGGGTCAGGTTTGGGGTTTTAGGGTTAGGGTCAGGGTCAGGTTTGGGGTTTTAGGGTTAGGGTTAGGGTCAGGGTCAGGTTTGGGGTTTTAGGGTTAGGGTTAGGGTTAGGTTTGGGGTTTTAGAGTTAGGGTTAGGGTCAGGGTCAGGTTTGGGGTTTTAGGGTTAGGGTCAGGGTCAGGTTTGGGGTTTTAGAGTTAGGGTTAGGGTCATTTTTGGGGTTTTAGAGTTAGGGTTGGGGTCAGGTTTGGGGTTTTAGAGTTAGGGTTAGGGTCAGGGTCAGGTTTGGGGTTTTAGAGTTAGGGTTAGGGTCAGGGCCAGGTTTGGGGTTTTAGAGTTAGGGTTAGGGTCAGGGCCAGGTTTGGGGTTTTAGAGTTAGGGTTAGGGTCAGGGCCAGGTTTGGGGTTTTAGAGTTAGGGTTAGGGTCAGGTTCAGGTTTTGGTTTTAGAGTTAGGGTTAGGGTCAGGTTCAGGTTTTGGTTTTAGAGTTAGGGTTAGGGTCAGGTTTGGGGTTTTAGAGTTAGGGTTAGGGTCAGGTTCAGGTTTGGGGTTTTAGAGTTAGGGTTAGGGTCAGGGTCAGGTTTGGGGTTTTAGAGTTAGGGTTAGGGTCAGGGTCAGGTTTGGGGTTTTAGAGTTAGGGTTAGGGTCAGGGTCAGGTTTGGGGTTTTAGAGTTAGGGTTAGGGTCAGGTTCAGGTTTGGGGTTTTAGAGTTAGGGTTAGGGTCAGGGTCAGGTTTGGGGTTTTAGAGTTAGGGTTAGGGTTAGGGTCAGGTTTGGGGTTTTAGAGTTAGGGTTAGGGTTAGGGTCAGGTTTGGGGTTTTAGAGTTAGGGTTAGGGTTAGGGTCAGGTTTGGGGTTTTAGAGTTAGGGTTAGGGTTAGGGTCAGGTTTGGGGTTTTAGAGTTAGGGTTAGGGTTAGGGTCAGGTTTGGGGTTTTAGAGTTAGGGTTAGGGTTAGGGTCAGGTTTGGGGTTTTAGAGTTAGGGTTAGGGTTAGGGTCAGGTTTGGGGTTTTAGAGTTAGGGTTAGGGTTAGGGTTAGGGGGTTTCTTGTTTGCATCTCTCATCTGACTGACAGAGCCAGAAGGAGCAGTATTATTTTGGGACACCAAGCTTATAACATGTTGTCCTGACAACAACCCAGGTAAGATAAAGGAACACTTTTCATTTAAGGAAAAAGTCAAATCCAGAAGAAGGATGTTTTTCTTGTCATCCTTCCATTAAAGGTAAAAGGGAAATTCAGATGAAGTAAGTTCAGATTTGATCTGTAAACTCATCCATAACAAACAAGTTATGTGTGTTCAAGGCTAGGCTAAGAATGTCTTACATTACACTCATTCACACACACCAGACAAACGCATGAACCCCCCCCCCCTCAGACGTTTTCTTGAGAAGACTGATTTCCAGGATATCACATGGTCCCACACACACACATCATTTTTTTATTCTGCTCTAAACAGTGGGAGGAATATGTTGTGAATAATTAAGCGTTAATTAGACATTATGTTTTAATGGCAATGCATCTGGTCTGGGAGATGACAACATCTTGGCCATGTTCTGTTATAATCTCCACCCGGCACAGCCAGAAGAGGACTGGCCACCCCTCATAGCCTGGTTCCTCTCCACCCGGCACAGCCAGAAGAGGACTGGCCACCCCTCATAGCCTGGTTCCTCTCTAGGTCTCTTCCTAGGTTTTGGCCTTTCTAGGGAGTTTTTCCTAGCCACCGTGCTTCTACATCTGCATTGCTTGCTGTTTGGGGTTTTGGTTGGGTTCCTGTACAGCACTTTGAGATATCAGCTGATTTGATTTGATTTGGTCATAAACTAGTCATGCTGTTCCTCTGTGAGACTAGCTGGTCATTAACTAGTCATGTTGTTCCCCTGTGAGACTAGCTAGTCATTAACTAGTCATGTTGTTCCCCTGTGAGACTAGCTAGTCATTAACTAGTCATGTTGTTCCTCTGTGATACTAGGTAGTCATTAACTAGTCATGTTGTTCCTCTGTGAGACTAGGTAGTCATTAACTAGTCATGTTGTTCCTCTGTGAGACTAGCTAGTCATTAACTAGTCATGTTGTTCCTCTGTGAGACTAGCTAGTCATTAACTAGTCATGGTGTTCCTCTGTGAGACTAGCTAGTCATTAACTAGTCATGTTGTTCCTCTGTGAGACTAGGTAGTCATTAACTAGTCATGTTGTTCCTCTGTGAGACTAGCTAGTCATTAACTAGTCATGTTGTTCCTCTGTGAGACTAGCTAGTCATTAACTAGTCATGCTGTTCCTCTGTGAGACTAGCTAGTCATTAACTAGTCATGTTGTTCCTCTGTGAGACTAGCTAGTCATTAACTAGTCATGTTGTTCCTCTGTGAGACTAGCTAGTCATTAACTAGTCATGTTGTTCCTCTGTGAGACTAGCTAGTCATTAACTAGTCATGTTGTTCCTCTGTGGGACTAGCTAGTCATTAACTAGTCATGTTGTTCCTCTGTGAGACTAGCTAGTCATTAACTAGTCATGTTGTTCCTCTGTGAGACTAGGTAGTCATTAACTAGTCATGTGGTTCCTCTGTGAGACTAGCTAGTCATTAACTAGTCATGTTGTTCCTCTGTGAGACTAGCTAGTCATTAACTAGTCATGTTGTTCCTCTGTGAGACTAGCTAGTCATTAACTAGTCATGTTGTTCCTCTGTGAGACTAGCTAGTCATTAACTAGTCATGTTGTTCCTCTGTGAGACTAGCTAGTCATTAACTAGTCATGCTGTTCCTCTGTGAGACTAGCTAGTCATTAACTAGTCATGTTGTTCCTCTGTGAGACTAGCTAGTCATTAACTAGTCATGTTGTTCCTCTGTGAGACTAGCTAGTCATTAACTAGTCATGTTGTTCCTCTGTGAGACTAGCTAGTCATTAACTAGTCATGTTGTTCCTCTGTGAGACTAGCTAGTCATTAACTAGTCATGTTTTTCCTCTGTGAGACTAGCTAGTCATTAACTAGTCATGTTGTTCCCCTGTGAGACTAGCTAGCCATTAACTAGTCATGTTGTTCCTCTGTGAGACTAGGTAGTCATTAACTAGTCATGTTGTTCCTCTGTGAGACTAGGTAGTCATTAACTAGTCATGTTGTTCCCCTGTGAGACTAGCTAGTCAATAACTAGTCATGTTGTTCCCCTGTGAGACTAGCTAGTCATTAACTAGTCATGTTGTTCCTCTGTGAGACTAGCTAGTCATTAACTAGTCATGTTGTTCCCCTGTGAGACTAGCTAGTCATTAACAAGTCATGTTGTTTCTCTGTGAGACTAGCTAGTCATTAACTAGTCATGTTGTTCCTCTGTGAGACTAGCTAGTCATTAACTAGTCATGTTGTTCCTCTGTGAGACTAGCTAGTCATTAACTAGTCATGTTGTTCCTCTGTGAGACTAGCTAGTCATTAACTAGTCATGTTGTTCCTCTGTGAGACTAGCTAGTCATTAACTAGTCATGTTGTTCCTCTGTGAGACTAGGTAGTCATTAACTAGTCATGTTGTTCCTCTGTGAGACTAGCTTGTCATGAACTAGTCATGTTGTTCCTCTGTGAGACTAGCTAGTCATTAACTAGTCATGTTGTTCCTCTGTGAGACTAGGTAGTCATTAACTAGTCATGTTGTTCCTCTGTGAGACTAGGTAGTCATTAACTAGTCATGTTGTTCCTCTGTGAGACTAGGTAGTCATTAACTAGTCATGTTGTTCCTCTGTGAGACTAGCTAGTCATTAACTAGTCATGTTGTTCCTCTGTGAGACTAGCTAGTCATTAACTAGTCATGTTGTTCCCCTGTGAGACTAGGTAGTCATTAACTAGTCATGTTGTTCCTCTGTGAGACTAGCTAGTCATTAACTAGTCATGTTGTTCCCCTGTGAGACTAGCTAGTCATTAACTAGTCATGTTGTTCCCCTGTTTTCAATCACCCAACTGCATGACTACCTGTAGGTGTTTTGTCTGGACACCAAATGGTAAAATATAAGGTGGTTGTTACCACAGTGGGCTGGTATTACATGGTTGGTAGATGCTTCTCCATGCTACTGCGTTGTTACCACAGTGGCCTGGTATTACATGGTTGGTAGATGCTTCTCCATGCTACTGCGTTGTTACCACAGTGGGCTGGTATTACATGGTCGGTAGATGCTTCTCCATGCTACTGCGTTGTTACCACAGTGGCCTGGTATTACATGGTTGGTAGATGCTTCTCCATGCTACTGCGTTGTTACCACAGTGGCCTGGTATTACATGGTTGGTAGATGCTTCTCCATGCTACTGCGTTGTTACCACAGTGGGCTGGTATTACATGGTTGGTAGATGCTTCTCCATGCTACTGCGTTGTTACCACAGTGGCCTGGTATTACATGGTTGGTAGATGCTTCTCCATGCTACTGCGTTGTTACCACAGTGGCCTGGTATTACATGGTCGGTAGATGCTTCTCCATGCTGCTGCGTTGTTACCACAGTGGCCTGGTATTACATGGTCGGTAGATGCTTCTCCATGCTACTGCGTTGTTACCACAGTGGCCTGGTATTACATGGTTGGTAGATGCTTCTCCATGCTACTGCGTTGTTACCACAGTGGCCTGGTATTACATGGTTGGTAGATGCTTCTCCATGCTACTGCGTTGTTACCACAGTGGCCTGGTATTACATGGTTGGTAGATGCTTCTCCATGCTACTGCTTTGTTACCACAGTGGCCTGGTATTACATGGTCGGTAGATGCTTCTCCATACTACTGCGTTGTTACCACAGTGGCCTGGTATTACATGGTTGGTAGATGCTTCTCCATGCTACTGCGTTGTTACCACAGTGGCCTGGTATTATTATTATTGTTGTTAAACTCAGGTAGGCCACAGTAACAGCAGAGTAAATGTTTTGTTTGTTGTTAAAGCTCAGATAGGCCACAGTAACAGCAGAGTAAATGTTTTGTTTGTTGTTAAAGCTCAGATAGGCCACAGTAACAGCAGAGTAAATGTTTTGTTTGTTGTTAAAGCTCAGATAGGCCACAGTAACAGCAGAGTAAATGTTTTGTTTGTTGTTAAAGCTCAGATAGGCCACAGTAACAGCAGAGTAAATGTTTTGTTTGTTGTTAAAGCTCAGATAGGCCACAGTAACAGCAGAGTAAATGTTTTGTTTGTTGTTAAAGCTCAGATAGGCCACAGTAACAGCAGAGTAAATGTTTTGTTTGTTTTTAAAGCTCAGATAGGCCACAGTAACAGCAGAGTAAATGTTTTGTTTGTTTTTAAAGCTCAGATAGGCCACAGTAACAGCAGAGTAAATGTTTTGTTTGTTGTTAAAGCTCAGATAGGCCACAGTAACAGCAGAGTAAATGTTTTGTTTGTTGTTAAAGCTCAGATTGGCCACAGTAACAGCAGAGTAAATGTTTTGTTTGTTGTTAAAGCTCAGATAGGCCACAGTAACAGCAGAGTAAATGTTTTGTTTGTTGTTAAAGCTCAGATTGGCCACAGTAACAGCAGAGTAAATGTTTTGTTTGTTTTTAAAGCTCAGATAGGCCACAGGAACAGCAGAGTAAATGTTTTGTTTGTTGTTAAAGCTCAGATAGGCCACAGTAACAGCAGAGTAAATGTTTTGTTTGTTTTTAAAGCTCAGATAGGCCACAGTAACAGCAGAGTAAATGTTTTGTTTGTTGTTAAAGCTCAGATAGGCCACAGTAACAGCAGAGTAAATGTTTTGTTTGTTGTTAAAGCTCAGATAGGCCACAGGAACAGCAGAGTAAATTACACCCTCAGGAATAGAACGAGACAAAGAGAGGGGAGAGTAGAGAGTAGAGATGGAGAGAGAGAGAGAGAGCGAGAGAGAGAAAGAAAGAGGGTGATTAAGTGAGGGAGAGAGCGAGAGACAGAGAGAGAGCAGTGAAATGAGTCAGAGAGGGAGAGAAAGAGGTTGAGAGTGAGACAGAGCAAGAAAGAGAGAGAGAGAGAGAAAACGAGGGAGCTAGAGAGATGAGTCACATCTACAACAGCCAGTCGGTCACCATGGTAAAATAGGGCTGGCTGCATCAAAGCAACACATCATCAGTGTCAGGAAGAAGAGATAGCTACCACCCAACACTCTCCCCTCTGTCCTGTCCTCCTCCTCTCCTCCTCCTCTGTCCTCTCCTTTTCCTCCTCTCCTCCTCTCCTCCTCTGTTCTCTCCTCTGTTCTCTCCTCTCCTCTGTCCTGTCCTCCTCCTCTCCTCCTCCTCCTCCTCTGTCCTCTCCTTTCCTCCTTCTCCTCCTCTCCTCTCCTCCTCCTCTGTTCTCTCCCCTCCTCCTCTCCTCCTCTCCTCCTCCTCTCCTCCACAGTGGCATGAAGACAAGCTAGCTTCTGCCCAATCAACTGGTTTTTACACTCAACAACTGTGGGGTTTGTATAGTTGTGTCCCCAATGGCACCATATTTCCTATATAGTGCACAACTTTTAACCAGAGCTCTATGGGTCCTGTTCTAAACATTTACATTTTACATTTTAGTCATTTAGCAGACGCTCTTATCCAGAGCGACTTACAGTAGTGAATGCACACATATATTTTTTTTGTACTGGCCCCCCGTGGGAATTGAACCCACAACCCTGGCGTTGCACACACCATGCTGGCGTTGCAAACACCATGCTCTACCAACTGAGCCACAGGGAAGACACTAAAGTAGTGCCCTATATAGGGAATAGGGTTCTATAAAAGTAGTTCCCTATATAGGGAATAGGGTGCTATTTGGGATACACATTATAGGTACACCTTATAATGGATTTGGCTCAACGGTTTAAGAGCTATTAAATACTTTGTATTTATGCACTTAAAATGGCCACTATGATGCAGCAGTCTGTCTGGAGAGGAGAGTCTCTGGGTATTGGTTTGTGAGAAGGGGGAGAGAGAGGGAGGGGAAGGGGAGGGAGGGAAAGAGGAGGAGAGGGAGAGAGAGAGATAGAGGGAGGGAGAGAGAGAGAGGGAGTGTGAAGGAGGGGTAGAGAGAGAGAGAAAGAGAGAGAGAGAGACGGAGATAGAGGGGGAAGAGGGAAGAGGGAAAGATAGAGGAAGGGAGGGAGATATATATAGAAAGAGGGAGAGAGACAGGGTTTGAAGAGAGAGAGAGAGAGAGAGAGAGAGAGAGAGAGGGTATATAAAACAGTCCTAATGATAATTGACACTGAGGGATATGCTTGGCTGAATGTGATGCTGGAGAGACACACAAATAGACGACATCAAATAAAAGAGAACAAGAAGACGCCAAGTGGAAAAAAAGAGGGAGGGAGGGAGGGAGGGAGGGAGGGGAGGGAGGGAGGGTTGAGGAAAGGAGCCCTTTAGGGCATGGAATCATGACAGGGCGAAGAGGTCCGAAATAGAGCAAGAGAGAGAGACAGAGAGAGAGAGAGAGAGAGATAGAGTTTTGACTTCGATGTCTTACTTCAGTCAGACATCCTCATTGCACTAAAAACACCACATTTACACGCTCCCCGCACCAACAATTTACAAACATACATCGATAGGGTGAGATAAAAATACAGAGAATGAAAGAGAGAGCGAGAGAGAGAGAGAGAGAGAGAGGGGGGGGGAAATAAAGAGAGAGAGAGAGAGAGAGAGAGAGAGAGAGAGGAAAAAAAAAGAGAGAGAGGGAGGGAGGGAGGGAGGGAGGGAGGGAGGGAGGGAGGGAGGGAGGGGAGGGAGGGAGGGAGGGAGGGAGGAAAAAAAAAGAGAGAGAGAGAGAGAGAGGGAGGGAGGGGAGGGAGGGAGGGAGGGGTAGAGAGAGAAAGAGAGAGAGAGGAGAGAGAGAAAAGACAGAGAGAGAGAAAGAGAATTTAAAGAGAGAGAGAGAGAGAGAGAGAGAGAGAGAGAGAGAGAGGGAGGGAGGGAGGGAGGGAGGGAGGGAGGGAGGGAGGGAGGGAGGGAGGGAGGGAGGGAGGGAGGGAGGGAGGGAGGGGTAGAGAGAGAAAGAGAGAGAGAGGAGAGAGAGAAAAGACAGAGAGAGAGAAAGAGAATTTAAAGAGAGAGAGAGAGAGAGAGAGAGAGAGAGAGAGAGAGAGCGAAAGAGCCTGGCTGTTCTTTAGAGATGTAGATATCTTTGATCACATATGACTGCATGCAAGAGGAGCAGCTGCAATTATGCAAATAAAATGTTGATTATAAATTACAGTCACAACGCATAACAGCTGGAATTATAACCAGGGAAGAAAATACTTTCTGTCTGTACAGTTTGGTCCCTGTAAGAGCCCATGTCAGTTCATTTGTAGTGGCTAGCTAGTTAATTGCATTAGCTGTGTGTGTGTGTGTGTGTGTGTGTGTGTGTGTGTGTGTGTGTGTGTGTGTGTGTGTGTGTGTGTGTGTGTGTGTGTGTGTGTGTGTGTGTGTGTGTGTTGGCGTTTGCCTATGAATAAATCAAGTCATTTGAAATAAACAAGAACGCTACATTTGGCCAATAACATCATGCTAAAAAAAGCCTCACACTCTGGTTTGGAACAAGCCTCACTCTGGTTTGGAACAAGCCTCACACTCTGGTTTGGAACAAACCTCACTCTGGTTTGGAACAAGCCTCACACTGGTTTGGAACAAGCCTCACTCTGGTTTGGAACAAGCCTCACTCTGGTTTGGAGCAAGCCTCACTCGGGTTTGGAACAAGGCTCACTCTGGTTTGGAACAAGGCTCACTCTGGTTTGGAACAAGCCTCACTCTGGTTTGGAACAAGCCTCACTCTGGTTTGGAACAAGCCTCACTCTGGTCTGGAACAAGCCTCACTCTGGTTTGGAACAAGCCTCACTCTGGTTTGGAACAAGCCTCACTCTGGTTTGGAACAAGCCTCACTCTGGTTTGGAACAAGCCTTACTCTGGTTTGGAACAAGCCTCACACTGGTTTGGAACAAGCCTCACTCTGGTTTGGAACAAGCCTCACTCTGGTTTGGAACATGCCGGCCTACCCAGTACATCTCTAGGATTGTGTCATAACATATCCTCTGCGTCAAACATATTGTACCCTATTCCCTGTATAGTGCACTACTTTTGACCAGGCTAGTGCACCCTATTCCCTGTAATAGTGCACTACTTTTGACCCAGAGCCTTATGGTTAAATGTAGTGCACTATGTTGGGAATAGGGGGGCATTTGGGATACAATCATAATTCAATCAAATCAATCAAATGTATATTTATAAATCTCCTTTTTTTTACATCAGCTAATATCACAAAGTGCTGTACAGAAACCAGCCTAAAACCCCAAACAGCAAGCAATGCAGATGTAAAATCACCTAATAATATCCTCTGTGTGAATTAATAGGCAATAAAACCTAGCCTATAATCTCATTTGTACTGTCACGCCTACTTATTGCAGCGATTGTTCGTTTTCCCCAGCCATCGATAATATCAGGCCAATCTAACCAGATAATAATCACATGGCTTTGACATAATATAATACAGACAGTCAGACAGAGTCACAGTATGTTGTCATCACAGAGGACAATAACTGTAGATAGGGACCAATCAGATTATCGGGGCTCCATTCAATCAGGTTCATCCGACAGCCGATACCCCCCCGTCATCACTGCTGTTTAGACGGTGGCTGTTTGTGGAACCGCGTCGGAGCTGTCAAATCCACAAGCGGTTCCTGGCGTTATACCTAAAGTGGACATGTCCATTGGCTGCAGGAGTGGCGTCAGCAGGAATCCTATAGAGCCTTTGTTTACACGTTGGAACACTGGAAGGTGTGGTGTCATCTACACCTCCATTACACTCATGATTATCCTCGTTATCTTTCTTTAATGATTTTTAACATATTTCAACGTTATTATTTATCTTTTAGCCTTATACTTTCTCATTATGAACTTCTAACGGTAGTGGGGGGGGGGTGTTGCCAGAAGAGCAGCTGCTCACCGATTGGATAATCTCCAAAGTCAGTTACAGCTCAGACACCCCCAAAACTCCAGCTATGCGGGTTTGGGATATCGTGGGTTAACTAGATCTGACTGAGATCCAATCAATCAATCAAATGTATTTATAAAGCCCTTTTTACATCAGCTGATGTCACAAAGTGCTTATACAGACACCCAGCCTAAAACCCCCCAAACAGCAAGCAATGCAGGTGTAGAAGCACGGTGGCTAGGAAAAACTCCCTAGAAAGGCCAGAACGTAGGAAGAAACCTAGAGAGGAACCAGGCTATGAGGGGTGGCCAGTCCTCTTCTGGCTGTGCTGGGTGGAGAGGAACCAGGCTATGATGGGTGGCCAGTCCTCTTCTGGCTGTACCAGGTGGAGAGGAACCAGGCTATGAGGGGTGGCCAGTCCTCTTCTGGCTGTGCTGGGTGGAGATTATAACAGAACATGGCCAAGATGTTTTAACATTCATAGATGAACAGCAGGGTAAAATAATAATAATCACAGTGGTTGTCGAGGGTGCAACAGTTCAGCACCTCAGGAGTAAATGTCAGTTGGCTTTTCACAGCCAGACTACTGAGATGCCAATGGCTCTGTCTGCAGATCCCTGTCTAGAACGGCTCTGTCTGCAGATCCCTGTCTAGAACGGCTCTGTCTGCAGATCCCTGTCTAGAACAGCTCTGTCTGCAGATCCCTGTCTAGAACGGCTCTGTCTGCAGATCCCTATCTAGAACGGCTCTGTCTGCAGATCCCTGTCTAGAACGGCTCTGTCTGCAGATCCCTGTCTAGAACGGCTCTGTCTGCAGATACCTGTCTAGGGTGGTCCAGTGGTCTAAGCTGCTGTCTCTAGATCACATACATACAACTGCAGTATGGATTCAAATCCTGGCTACTGCTGTTTCACCTCTCTGTCATCTATCTGTCTTCTCTGCAGAGAAACTGGGACAGACAGACAGACACATTTGTTGTTGTATTTGGAGCTGCTGGACACCTCATATCACAGTAGCACTTATTCTAATGGTCCTATCTTTCTGGGACAGTTTCCTAGGGAAACTGTGTGTGTGTGTGTGTGTGTGTGTGTGTGTGTGTGTGTGTGTGTGTGTGTGTGTGTGTGTGTGTGTGTGGTGTGTGTGTGTGTGTGTGTGTGTGTGTGTGTGTGTGTGTGTGTGTGTGTGTGTGTGTGTGTGTGTGTGTGTGTGTGTGTGTGTGTGTGTGTGTGTGTGTGTGTGTGTGTGTGTGTTCTGGACTGAGTCATACATCATAACACTGAGCCTGTTGTGTTGTAGTGCCTCAGTAATGACAAGGAGGAGAGAAACACACAGACAGAGAGACTCATACGCTCACACACACACACACCCTCTCTGTCACACACACACCCTCTCGGTCACACACAGACTCTCATGATGGAGTGTTTTTTCAGTACTCTGAACAGCAAAAGGGGAAATGAGCTAAATGAGTGTCCAGACACAGACATGTCCAGACATGACCAGAGCAACACTATGACAGTCTCTATGCATCACCTGCTGTACGACTAAACAGAACAATGTTTTCTCCTCTAGATGTTGTTTTTTACCTCCTCGCCATTGAATATCTAACCCCCCCCCTCCGCCTCGGGCAGTTTCCCAGACACAGAACAATGTTTTCTCCTCTAGATGTTGTTTTTTACCTCCTCGCCATTGAATATCTAACTCTCTCCCCCCTCCGCCTCGGGCAGTTTCCCAGACACAGAACAATGCTGTCTCCTCTGGAGCAGGTCGAGAGCTCCTTGGCGTCCACGTCACCAACAAACTAACATGGTCCAAAGAACACCAAGACAGTCGTGAAGAGGGCACGACAAAACCTATTCCCCCTCAGGAGACTGAAAAGATTTGGCATGGGTCCTCAGATCCTCAAAAGGTTTTACAGCTGCACCATCGAGAGCATCCTGACGGGTTGCATCACTGCCTGGTACGGCAACTGCTCGGCCTCCGACCGCAAGGCACTACAGAGGGTAGTGCGAACGGCCCAGTACATCACTGAGGCCAAGCTTCCTGCCATCCAGGACCTCTATACCAGACGGTGTCAAAAAAATTGTCAAAGACTCCAGCCATCCCAGTCATAGACTGTTCTCTCTGCTACCGCATGGCAGCGGTACTGGAGCACCAAGTCTAGGTCCAAGAGGCTTCTAAACAGCTTCTACCCCCAAGCCATAAGACTCCTGAACAGCTAATCAAATGGCTACCCAGACTATTTGCATTGCCCCCCCTCCCCCACGCTGCTGCTACTCGCTGTTATTATCTATGCATAGTATCAGGTACGGTAAGACCCAAATGCAGACTGTGTTGAAGTAACAATGTTTATTACAGTAACAGGGGCAGGCAAACGACAGGTCAAGGCAGGCAGGGGTCGATAATACAGAGTGGTGAGCAAAGGTACAGGACATCAATGCATGGAGTTTGTCAGAATTTGTGGGTTTTTGTTTGTCAATCCGGCTCTTGAGGATTGACCACAAGTTCTCAAAATATCGATGTTTTGTTCCCCGAGCCACTTAGTTATCACTTTTGCCTTATGTCAAGGTGCTCCATCGTGCTGGAAAAGGCATTGTTCGTCACCAAACTGTTCCTGGATGGTTGGGAGAAGTTGCTCTCGGAGGATGTGTTGGTACCATTCTTTATTTATGGCTGTGTTCTTAGGCAAAATTGTGAGTGAGCCCCACTCCCTTGGCTGAGAAGCAACCCCACACATGAATGGTGTCAGGATGCTTTACTGTTGGCATGACACAGGACTGATGGTAGCGCTCACCTTGTCTTCTCCGGACAAGCTTTTTTCCAGATGCCCCAAACAATCGGAAAGGGGATCAGAGAAAATGACTTTACCCCAGTCCTCAGCAGTCCAATCCCTGTACCTTTTGCAGAATATCAGTCTGTCCCTGATGTTTTTCCTGGAGAGAAGTGGCTTCTTTGCTGCCCTTCTTGACACCAGGCCATCCTCCAAAAGTCTTTGCCTCACTGTGCGTGCAGATGCACTCACACCTGCCTGCTGCCATTCCTGAGCAAGCTCTGTACTGGTGGTGCCCCGATCCCGCAGCTGAATCAACTTCAGAAGACGGTCCTGGCGCTTGCTGGACTGTCTTGGGCGCCCTGAAGCCTTCTTCACAACAATTGAACCGCTCTCCTTGAAGTTCTTGATGATCTGATAAATGGTTGATTTAGGTGCAATCTTACTGGCAGCAATATCCTTGCCTGTGAAGCCCTTTTTGTGCAAAGCAATGATGACGGTACGTGTTTCCTTGCAGGTAACCACTGTTGACAGAGGAAGAACAAGGATTCCAAGCACCACCGTCCTTTTAAAGCTTCCAGTCTGTTATTCAAACTCAATCAGCATGACAGAGTGATCTCCAGCCTTGTCCTCGTCAACACTCACACCTGTGTTAACGAGAGAATCACTGACATGATGTCTGCTGGTCCTTTTGTGGCAGGGCTGAAATGCAGTGGAAATGTTTTTTGGGGGATTCAGTTCATTTGCATGGCAAAGAGGGACTTTGCAATTAATTGCAATTCATCTGATCACTCTTCATAACATTCTGGAGTATACGCAAATTGCCATCATACAAACTGAGGCAGCAGACTAACATTTGTGTCATTCTCAAAACCTTTGGCCACGACTGTACACCTGTTGTATTCGGTGCATGTGACAATATAAAATTAGATTTGATTTTTAACCTCACTCCTCGCCATTGAATATCTGACTCCCCCCCCCCCCCTCGGGCAGTTTCCCAGACCAAGACACCATCTCAAACGGTTCAATGATGTGCCGATAGATAATGACAGGTGTGTGTGTGTGGTGTGTGTTTGTGTGTGTGTGTGTTTGTGTGTGCGTGTGCGTGTGCGTGTGTGTGTGTGTGTGTGTGTGTGTGTGTGTGTGTCAGTGGAAACTTATGGTGCTGATATCTGGGAGTCTCAGCCATGTACATAGTCTGATAGTGCCTTCAGATCAGTGACATGTCCCAAACATTTTGAATGCCCCCCCCCCCCCACCCTTTCAAAATGTCAAGATAGGGCACAGACCCAGTTTAAGATGGCCATAATATTTTGAATCTTAATCGATGCGAGATGGATTTTTACTATATAATTATGATGGTTCAACACATTAAAGGCTTCAGGTTAGGTTTGGTACATTCTCTTGTTCAATTAAGTCATAAATCAATTCTTGTTGCCGTGTTTGCATTCAAGGTCAGGATTTTATATAAGGGTAATAACGCACAGCAGTAAATTCACTTGAAAGTTCCATCCAATGTGTGAATTACATTAAGGAATTCCTATGTCATACTCTTTTTGGCCACACAGCATCAGATACATGGGCTACACATACTGAGACAGGCAACACATACTTATCCCAGTCTGACAACTGGGATAAAATTTACTGAAGATGATAGAGGACTATATTTGCCATCTCTTTAATCTGAGCCTACAGGAACTTGTGGAGGCTGGAGAGGTGCTAAAGTCATTCCGCTGCTCAAGATTAGCAAAGCACCCTTTACTGGCTCAAACTGCTGACCAATCAGCCTGTTATCAACCCTTAGTAAACTTTTTTTGGGGAAAAAAATTGTGTTTGAGCAGATACAATGCTATTTCACAGTAAACAAATTGGCAACAAACTTTCAGCACGCTTATAGGGAAGTACACTCAACAAGCACAGCACTTACACAAATGACTGATGATTGGCTGAGAGAAATTGATGATATAAATTATTGCGGTAGCTGTTTTGTTAGACTTCAGTGTGGCTTTTTAACATTATTGATCACAGTCTGCTGGTGCTAAAACATATGTGTTATGGCTTTACACCTCCTGGTATAATGTGGATAAAGAGTTACATGTCTACCAGAACACAGGAGGTGTTCTTTAATGGAAGCCTCTCCAACATGATCAAGGTAGTCAGGAATTCCCCAGGGCAGTTGTCTAGGCCCCTTACTTTTTCAAACTTTACTAATGACATGCCACTGGCTATGAGTAAAGCCCGTATGTCTATGTGTGCTGATGACTCAACACTATACACATCAGCTACCACAGCAAGTGAAATCACTGCAACACTTAGCAGAGAGCTGCAGTCAGTTTCAGAATGGATGGCCAGTAATAAGAGAGTTTTAAATATTTAAAAACTAAAAGCATTGTATTTGGGACAAATCATTCACTAAACCCTAAACCTCAATGTGCTTCTACACCTGCATTGCTTGCTGTTTGGGGGGTTTTAGGCTGTGTTTCAGTACAGCACTTCGATATATCAGCTGATGTAAGAAGGGCTTTACAAATAAATTTGATTTGATTTTGATTTGAACTAAATGGTGTAATGAATCATGTGGAAATAGAGCAAGTTGAGGAGACTAAACTGGTTGGTTTAACCCTGGATTGTAAACTGTCCTGGTCAAAGCATATTGATGCAGCAGTAGCTCGGATGGGGAGAAGTCTGTCCATAATAAAGGGCTGCTCTGCATGCTTTACAGCACTATCAACAAGGCAGGTCCTACAGGCCCTGTACTATCAACAAGGCAGGTCCTACAGGCCCTAGTTTTGCCTACTGCCCAGTCATATGGTCAAGTGCCACAAAGAGTGACATAGGCAAATTACAGTTGACCCAGAACAGAGCAGCACATCTGGCCCTTAAATGTACATGGACAGCTAACATCAATAACATGCATGTCAATCTCTCCTGGCTGAAAGTGGAGGAGAGATGGACTTCATCACTGCTTGTATTTATGAGAGGTGTTGACATGTTGAATGCGCCGAGCTGTTTAACAGATAAAACGGCACCTTATGGAACAACGCAGACTGTGAAGAGACACACGCATACGCACACACACACACACACACACACTAGCACACACACACACTAGCACACACACACTCTAGCACACACACAGACTAGCACACACACACACTAGCACACACACACAAAAGCACACACACACACTAGCACACACACACACTAGCACACACACACACAAGCACACACGCACACGCTAGCACACACACACACTAGCACACACATACGCTAGCACACACACACACTAGCACACACACACGCTAACACACACACACGCGCTAGCAAACACACACACTAGCACACACACGCTAGCACACACACACGCTAGCACACACACACACGCTAGCACACACACACACGCTAGCACACACACACACACGCTAGCAAACACACATGCTAGCACACACATACACACACATGCTAACACACACACATGCTAGCACACACACACACGCTAGCACACACACACACACACACACTAGCACACACACACACGCTAGCACACACACACACACTAGCACACACACACACACACACGAGCACACACACACACGCTAGGATACACACACACACGCTAGCACACACACACATTGACACACACACACGCTAGCAATCACACACGCTAGCACACACACACACACACACACGCTAGCACACACACATTCTACATACACATTATTTGCAGTGGTGTTATACATTTTGTGCTGCCTTGGAACTAATGGGGGTCCATAATAAACCCCAGGAAGAGTAGCTGCTGCCTTGGCAGGAAGTAATGGGGGTCCATAATAAACCCCAGGAAGAGTAGCTGCTGCCTTGGCAGGAAGTAATGGGGATCCATAATAAACCCCAGGAAGAGTAGCTGCTGCCTTGGTAGGAAGTAATGGGGGTCCATAATAAACCCCAGGAAGAGTAGCTGCTGCCTTGGCAGGAAATAATGGGGATCCATAATAAACCCCAGGAAGAGTAGCTGCTGCCTTGGCAAGAAGTAATGGGGATCCATAATAAACCCCAGGAAGAGTAGCTGCTGCCTTGGCAGGAAGTAATGGGGGTCCTTAATAAACCCCAGGAAGAGTAGCTGCTGCCGTGGCAGGAAGTAATGGTGATCCTTAATACACCCCAGGAAGAGTAGCTGCTGCCTTGGTAGGAACTAATGGGGATCCATAATAAACCCCAGGAAGAGTAGCTGCTACCTTGGCAGGATGTAATGGGGGTCCATAATAAACCCCAGGAAGAGTAGCTGCTGCCTTGGCAGGAAGTAATGGGGATCCATAATAAACCCCAGGAAGAGTAGCTGCTGCCTTGGCAGGAAGTAACGGGGATCCATAATAAACCCCAGGAAGAGTAGCTGCTGCCTTGGCAGGAAGTAATGGGGGTCCATAATAAACCCCAGGAAGAGTAGCTGCTGCCTTGGCAGGAAGTAATGGGGATCCATAATAAACCCCAGGAAGAGTAGCTGCTGCCTTGGTAGGAAGTAATGGGGGTCCATAATAAACCCCAGGAAGAGTAGCTGCTGCCTTGGCAGGAAGTAATGGGGATCCATAATAAACCCCAGGAAGAGTAGCTGCTGCCTTGGTAGGAAGTAATGGGGGTCCATAATAAACCCCAGGAAGAGTAGCTGCTGCCTTGGCAGGAAGTAATGGGGATCCATAATAAACCCCAGGAAGAGTAGCTGCTGCCTTGGCAGGAACTAATGGGGGTCCATAATAAACCCCAGGAAGAGTAGCTGCTGCCTTGGCAGGAACTAATGGGGATCCATAATAAACCCCAGGAAGAGTAGCTGCTGCCTTGGCAAGAACTAATGGGGGTCCATAATAAACCCCAGGAAGAGTAGCTGCTGCCTTGGTAGGAAGTAATGTGGATCCATAATAAACCCCAGGAAGAGTAGCTGCTGCCTTGGCAGGAACTAATGGGGGTCCATAATAAACCCCAGGAAGAGTAGCTGCTGCCTTGGCAGGAAGTAATGGGGGTCCATAATAAACCCCAGGAAGAGTAGCTGCTGCCTTGGCAGGAACTAATGGGGATCCATAATAAACCCCAGGAAGAGTAGCTGGTGCCTTGGCAGGAAGTAATGGGGGTCCATAATAAACCCCAGGAAGAGTAGCTGCTGCCTTGGTAGGAAGTAATGGGGGTCCATAATAAACCCCAGGAAGAGTAGCTGCTGCCTTGGCAGGAAGTAATGGGGATCCATAATAAACCCCAGGAAGAGTAGCTGCTGCCTTGGTAGGAAGTAATGGGGGTCCATAATAAACCCCAGGAAGAGTAGCTGCTGCCTTGGCAGGAAGTAATGGGGATCCATAATAAACCCCAGGAAGAGTAGCTGCTGCCTTGGCAGGAACTAATGGGGGTCCATAATAAACCCCAGGAAGAGTAGCTGCTGCCTTGGCAGGAACTAATGGGGATCCATAATAAACCCCAGGAAGAGTAGCTGCTGCCTTGGCAGGAACTAATGGGGGTCCATAATAAACCCCAGGAAGAGTAGCTGCTGCCTTGGTAGGAAGTAATGGGGATCCATAATAAACCCCAGGAAGAGTAGCTGCTGCCTTGGCAGGAACTAATGGGGGTCCATAATAAACCCCAGGAAGAGTAGCTGCTGCCTTGGCAGGAAGTAATGGGGATCCATAATAAACCCCAGGAAGAGTAGCTGCTGCCTTGGCAGGAAGTAATGGGGATCCATAATAAACCCCAGGAAGAGTAGCTGCTGCCTTGGCAGGAAGTAATGGGGATCCATAATAAACCCCAGGAAGAGTAGCTGCTGCCTTGGCAGGAAGTAATGGGGATCCATAATAAACCCCCAGGAAGAGTAGCTGCTGCCTTGGCAGGAAGTAATGGGGATCCATAATAAACCCCAGGAAGAGTAGCTGCTGCCTTGGCAGGAAGTAATGGGGGTCCATAATAAACCCCAGGAAGAGTAGCTGGTGCCTTGGCAGGAAGTAATGGGGATCCATAATAAACCCCAGGAAGAGTAGCTGCTGCCTTGGCAGGAAGTAATGGGGGTCCTTAATAAACCCCAGGAAGAGTAGCTGCTGCCGTGGCAGGAAGTAATGGTGATCCTTAATACACCCCAGGAACAGTAGCTGCTGCCTTGGTAGGAACTAATGGGGATCCATAATAAACCCCAGGAAGAGTAGCTGCTACCTTGGCAGGATGTAATGGGGGTCCATAATAAACCCCAGGAAGAGTAGCTGCTGCCTTGGCAGGAAGTAATGGGGATCCATAATAAACCCCAGGAAGAGTAGCTGCTGCCTTGGCAGGAAGTAACGGGGATCCATAATAAACCCCAGGAAGAGTAGCTGCTGCCTTGGCAGGAAGTAATGGGGGTCCATAATAAACCCCAGGAAGAGTAGCTGCTGCCTTGGCAGGAAGTAATGGGGATCCATAATAAACCCCAGGAAGAGTAGCTGCTGCCTTGGTAGGAAGTAATGGGGGTCCATAATAAACCCCAGGAAGAGTAGCTGCTGCCTTGGCAGGAAGTAATGGGGATCCATAATAAACCCCAGGAAGAGTAGCTGCTGCCTTGGTAGGAAGTAATGGGGGTCCATAATAAACCCCAGGAAGAGTAGCTGCTGCCTTGGCAGGAAGTAATGGGGATCCATAATAAACCCCAGGAAGAGTAGCTGCTGCCTTGGCAGGAACTAATGGGGGTCCATAATAAACCCCAGGAAGAGTAGCTGCTGCCTTGGCAGGAACTAATGGGGATCCATAATAAACCCCAGGAAGAGTAGCTGCTGCCTTGGCAAGAACTAATGGGGGTCCATAATAAACCCCAGGAAGAGTAGCTGCTGCCTTGGTAGGAAGTAATGTGGATCCATAATAAACCCCAGGAAGAGTAGCTGCTGCCTTGGCAGGAACTAATGGGGGTCCATAATAAACCCCAGGAAGAGTAGCTGCTGCCTTGGCAGGATGTAATGGGGGTCCATAATAAACCCCAGGAAGAGTAGCTGCTGCCTTGGCAGGAAGTAATGGGGATCCATAATAAACCCCAGGAAGAGTAGCTGCTGCCTTGGCAGGAAGTAACGGGGATCCATAATAAACCCCAGGAAGAGTAGCTGCTGCCTTGGCAGGAAGTAATGGGGGTCCATAATAAACCCCAGGAAGAGTAGCTGCTGCCTTGGCAGGAAGTAATGGGGATCCATAATAAACCCCAGGAAGAGTAGCTGCTGCCTTGGTAGGAAGTAATGGGGGTCCATAATAAACCCCAGGAAGAGTAGCTGCTGCCTTGGCAGGAAGTAATGGGGGTCCATAATAAACCCCAGGAAGAGTAGCTGCTGCCTTGGTAGGAAGTAATGGGGGTCCATAATAAACCCCAGGAAGAGTAGCTGCTGCCTTGGCAGGAAGTAATGGGGATCCATAATAAACCCCAGGAAGAGTAGCTGCTGCCTTGGCAGGAACTAATGGGGGTCCATAATAAACCCCAGGAAGAGTAGCTGCTGCCTTGGCAGGAACTAATGGGGATCCATAATAAACCCCAGGAAGAGTAGCTGCTGCCTTGGCAAGAACTAATGGGGGTCCATAATAAACCCCAGGAAGAGTAGCTGCTGCCTTGGTAGGAAGTAATGTGGATCCATAATAAACCCCAGGAAGAGTAGCTGCTGCCTTGGCAGGAACTAATGGGGGTCCATAATAAACCCCAGGAAGAGTAGCTGCTGCCTTGGCAGGAAGTAATGGGGGTCCATAATAAACCCCAGGAAGAGTAGCTGCTGCCTTGGCAGGAACTAATGGGGATCCATAATAAACCCCAGGAAGAGTAGCTGGTGCCTTGGCAGGAAGTAATGGGGGTCCATAATAAACCCCAGGAAGAGTAGCTGCTGCCTTGGTAGGAAGTAATGGGGGTCCATAATAAACCCCAGGAAGAGTAGCTGCTGCCTTGGCAGGAAGTAATGGGGATCCATAATAAACCCCAGGAAGAGTAGCTGCTGCCTTGGTAGGAAGTAATGGGGGTCCATAATAAACCCCAGGAAGAGTAGCTGCTGCCTTGGCAGGAAGTAATGGGGATCCATAATAAACCCCAGGAAGAGTAGCTGCTGCCTTGGCAGGAACTAATGGGGGTCCATAATAAACCCCAGGAAGAGTAGCTGCTGCCTTGGCAGGAACTAATGGGGATCCATAATAAACCCCAGGAAGAGTAGCTGCTGCCTTGGCAGGAACTAATGGGGGTCCATAATAAACCCCAGGAAGAGTAGCTGCTGCCTTGGTAGGAAGTAATGGGGATCCATAATAAACCCCAGGAAGAGTAGCTGCTGCCTTGGCAGGAACTAATGGGGGTCCATAATAAACCCCAGGAAGAGTAGCTGCTGCCTTGGCAGGAAGTAATGGGGATCCATAATAAACCCCAGGAAGAGTAGCTGCTGCCTTGGCAGGAAGTAATGGGGATCCATAATAAACCCCAGGAAGAGTAGCTGCTGCCTTGGCAGGAAGTAATGGGGATCCATAATAAACCCCAGGAAGAGTAGCTGCTGCCTTGGCAGGAAGTAATGGGGATCCATAATAAACCCCCAGGAAGAGTAGCTGCTGCCTTGGCAGGAAGTAATGGGGATCCATAATAAACCCCAGGAAGAGTAGCTGCTGCCTTGGCAGGAAGTAATGGGGGTCCATAATAAACCCCAGGAAGAGTAGCTGGTGCCTTGGCAGGAAGTAATGGGGATCCATAATAAACCCCAGGAAGAGTAGCTGCTGCCTTGGCAGGAAGTAATGGGGGTCCTTAATAAACCCCAGGAAGAGTAGCTGCTGCCGTGGCAGGAAGTAATGGTGATCCTTAATACACCCCAGGAACAGTAGCTGCTGCCTTGGTAGGAACTAATGGGGATCCATAATAAACCCCAGGAAGAGTAGCTGCTACCTTGGCAGGATGTAATGGGGGTCCATAATAAACCCCAGGAAGAGTAGCTGCTGCCTTGGCAGGAAGTAATGGGGATCCATAATAAACCCCAGGAAGAGTAGCTGCTGCCTTGGCAGGAAGTAATGGGGATCCATAATAAACCCCAGGAAGAGTAGCTGCTGCCTTGGCAGGAAGTAATGGGGGTCCATAATAAACCCAGGAAGAGTAGCTGCTGCCTTGGCAGGAAGTAATGGGGATCCATAATAAACCCCAGGAAGAGTAGCTGCTGCCTTGGTAGGAAGTAATGGGGGTCCATAATAAACCCCAGGAAGAGTAGCTGCTGCCTTGGCAGGAAGTAATGGGGATCCATAATAAACCCCAGGAAGAGTAGCTGCTGCCTTGGCAGGAAGTAATGGGGGTCCATAATAAACCCCAGGAAGAGTAGCTGCTGCCTTGGCAGGAAGTAATGGGGATCCATAATAAACCCCAGGAAGAGTAGCTGCTGCCTTGGCAGGAACTAATGGGGGTCCATAATAAACCCCAGGAAGAGTAGCTGCTGCCTTGGCAGGAACTAATGGGGATCCATAATAAACCCCAGGAAGAGTAGCTGCTGCCTTGGCAAGAACTAATGGGGGTCCATAATAAACCCCAGGAAGAGTAGCTGCTGCCTTGGTAGGAAGTAATGTGGATCCATAATAAACCCCAGGAAGAGTAGCTGCTGCCTTGGCAGGAACTAATGGGGGTCCATAATAAACCCCAGGAAGAGTAGCTGCTGCCTTGGCAGGAAGTAATGGGGGTCCATAATAAACCCCAGGAAGAGTAGCTGCTGCCTTGGCAGGAACTAATGGGGATCCATAATAAACCCCAGGAAGAGTAGCTGGTGCCTTGGCAGGAAGTAATGGGGGTCCATAATAAACCCCAGGAAGAGTAGCTGCTGCCTTGGCAGGAAGTAATGGGAGTCCATAATAAACCCCAGGAAGAGTAGCTGCTGCCTTGGTAGGAAGTAATGGGGATCCATAATAAACCCCAGGAAGAGTAGCTGCTGCCTTGGCAGGAAGTAATGGGGGTTCATAATAAACCCCAGGAAGAGTAGCTGCTGCCTTGGCAGGAAGTAATGGGGATCCATAATAAACCCCAGGAAGAGTAGCTGCTGCCTTGGCAGGAAGTAATGGGGATCCATAATAAACCCCAGGAAGAGTAGCTGCTGCCTTGGCAGGAAGTAATGGGGATCCATAATAAACCCCAGGAAGAGTAGCTGCTGCCTTGGCAGGAAGTAATGGGGATCCATAATAAACCCCCAGGAAGAGTAGCTGCTGCCTTGGCAGGAAGTAATGGGGATCCATAATAAACCCCAGGAAGAGTAGCTGCTGCCTTGGCAGGAAGTAATGGGGGTCCATTATAAACCCCAGGAAGAGTAGCTGCTGCCTTGGCAGGAAGTAATGGGGATCCATAATAAACCCCAGGAAGAGTAGCTGCTGCCTTGGCAGGAAGTAATGGGGATCCATAATAAACCCCAGGAAGAGTAGCTGCTGCCTTGGCAGGAAGTAATGGGGATCCATAATAAACCCCAGGAAGAGTAGCTGCTGCCTTGGCAGGAAGTAATGGGGATCCATAATAAACCCCCAGGAAGAGTAGCTGCTGCCTTGGCAGGAAGTAATGGGGATCCATAATAAACCCCAGGAAGAGTAGCTGCTGCCTTGGCAGGAAGTAATGGGGGTCCTTAATAAACCCCAGGAAGAGTAGCTGCTGCCGTGGCAGGAAGTAATGGTGATCCTTAATACACCCCAGGAAGAGTAGCTGCTGCCTTGGTAGGAACTAATGGGGATCCATAATAAACCCCAGGAAGAGTAGCTGCTACCTTGGCAGGATGTAATGGGGGTCCATAATAAACCCCAGGAAG
>NW_021822712.1:220163-230660 GCF_901001165.1 Salmo trutta
AGGTAGCCTTCCGCAAGCTTCCCACAATAAATTGGGTGAATATTGGCCAATTCCTCTTGACAGAGCTGGTGTAACTGAGTCAGGTTTGTAGGCCTCCTTGATCGCGAAAGCTTTTTCAGTTCTGCCCACACATTTTCTATGGGACTGAGATCAGGGCTTTCTGATGGCCTCTCAAATACCTTGATTTTGTTGTCCTTAAGCCATTTTGCCACAACTTTGGAAGTATGCTTGGGGTCATTGTCATTTGGAAGACCCATTTGCGACCAAGCTTTAACTTCCTGACTGGTGTCTTGAGATGTTGCTTCAATATATCCACATAATTTTCCCCCCTCATGATGCCATCTATTTTGTGAAATGCTCCAGTCCCTCCTGCAGCAAAGCACCCGCACAACATGATGCTGCCACCCCCGTGCTTCACAGTTGGGATGGTGTTCTTTGGCTTGCAAGCCTCCCCTTTTTTCCTCCAAACATAATGATGGTCATTATGGCCAAACAGTTCTATTTTTGTTTCATCAGAACAGAGGACATTTCTCCAAAAATTACAATCTTTGTCCCCATGTGCAGGTGCAAACCGTAGTCTGGCTATTTGATGGTGGTTTTTGAGCAGTGGCTTCTTCCTTGCTGAGCGGACTTTCAGGTTATGTCGATGTAGGAATCATTTTTCTGTGGATATAGATCCTATTGTACCTGTTTCCTCCAGCATCTTCACAAGGTCCTTTGCTGTTGCTCTGGGATTGATTTGCACTTTTCGCATCAAAGTACGTTCCTCTCTAGGAGACAGAACGCGTCTCCTTCATGAGCGGTATGACGGCTGCGTGGTCCCATGGTGTTTATACTTGCGTACTATTGTTTGTACAGATGAACGTGGTATCGTCAGGCGTTTGGAAATTGCTACCAAGGATGAACCAGACTTGTGGAGGTCTTGGCTGATTTCTTTAGATTTTCCCATGATGTCAAGCAAAGAGGCACTGAGTTTGAAGGTAGGCCTTGAAATACATCCACAGGTACACCTCCAATTGACTCAAATGATGTCAAACCAGCCTATCAGAAGCTTCTAAAGTCATGACATAATTTTCTGGAATTTTCCAAGCTGTTTAAAGGCACAGTCAACTTAGTATATGTAAACTTCTGACCCACTGGAATTGTGATACAGTGAGTAAATAATTGTTGGAAAAATGACTTGTCATGCACAAAGTAGATGTCCTAACCGACTTACCAAAACTATAGTTTGTTAACAAGAAATATGTGGAGTGGTTGAAAAATGAGTTGTAATGACTCCAACCTAAGTGTATGTAAACTTCCCACTTTAACTGTACATACCCAGGATGCTCCTCTCCACAGTATGGCCTTCCCTCCAGATCAAATCTCCAAACCTACAACCTAATCTTGATCTAAATTAACCAGAGAGATTACAGCTTCCAAGGTTTTCATTTTTCCATGCTTTACAGAGGGTGCTCTAGCAAACAAACAGACCTGAAGACACCATCCAACCTGGAACTGAGTGAGTAGTGTTTGGTCTGATGTTATTTTGAAAGCCAAGAAGAAAAATTAAAAATTTAGAAAAAGAAGGGGAAAAAAGGACATTACAATGATATATTTTACTTTATGGGGACTGAATGCAGAGTTAAGGCTCCCAGGCTTGCAAGGACAGACCAGATACAAATTCAATCAGCACTAAGGTGTGACGTAAAAGGTGTCGAGGCGTTTGGGTCCAACAAGTTGCAGGAGTCTTTGAAGCGCCCTCTGAAGCCCCCTCCTGCTGTTCAGAGACCATTCACTGGCATTTTCTACAAGAAATCTGCCTCCAGAAATAAAAGCTTCTCCCAAGTGGGTGTGACACCAACTCCTGTATCCTGCTGCACTGCTGCTTGGATTCCACCTGGCGATCTGTTCACCGTCTGCCCTGGCCTGTCTCCCCCTGTCTGGTACAGGTACCTCCACCACACTCACCCCTCTCTGTTCACCGTCTGCCCTGGCCTGTCTCCCCCTCTCTGGTACAGGTACCTCCACCACACTCACCCCTCTCTGTTCACCGTCTGCCCTGGCCTGTCTCCCCCTGTCTGGTACAGGTACCTCCACCACACTCACCCCTCTCTCCCAAGCTTTCGCTCACGTCCAGCAGACTCCAGCACTGTTGGGGCGAGTGACTCTGAACTTACAATGGCTAGCCCCAAGTCATTATATATTAAAACATTTTCTTGTGCATTTAGCTATTTTGCCTCATGACTCCTGCATACTCTGTTGACTACAAACTTTCTTTACCCAACTGTGGTAAAGACTATGTTTGTTCCCAGACTCGGGACTCTGACTCTCTATTGGTTACACAGACCTTTGTCCTCCCATCCTATTCTAACCACCTCTCGCGGCTTTGTATTCATGTTACCTGATGAAATTGCTGTACAAATATGATCTTGTTGCCATCTGATGCACATTCAGATGTCATAAATCAGCACTGCAGAGCTCTCCCTGTCCTCTGCCGTGCCCTGATTGTGTTACTGCTGATGATATCTGGAAATGTGCATGTACACCCTGGCCCATCTACAGTTGCTAGCCCCAATTCTGACTGGTGCTCTGATATCTGGAAATGTGCATGTACACCCTGGCCCATCTACTGTTGCTGGCCCCAATTCTGACTGGTGCTCTGATATCTGGAAATGTGCATGTACACCCTGGCCCATCTACAGTTGCTGGCCCCAATTCTGACTGGTGCTCTGATATCTGGAAATGTGCATGTACACCCTGGCCCATCTACAGTTGCTAGCCCCAATTCTGACTGGTGCTCTGATATCTGGAAATGTGCATGTACACCCTGGCCCATCTACAGTTGCTGGCCCCAATTCTGACTGGTGCTCTGATATCTGGAAATGTGCATGTACACCCTGGCCCATCTACTGTTGCTAGCCCCAATTCTGACTGGTGCTCTGATATCTGCTTCACTGATTTCTGCTCTCGTAAAAGCCTGGGTTTCCTGCACATTAACACCAGAAGCTTATTACCTAAAATGGATCAATTGAAAGTGTGGGTTCACAGCTCCAATCCAGATGTGTTGGTCATTACTGAGACGTGGTTAAGGAAGAGTGTTTTGAATACTGATGTTAACATTTCTGGTTATAACCTTTTTCAGAAAGACAGATCTTCCAAAGGTGGGGGAGTGGAAATATTTACCAAGGATCACCTTCAGTGCTCGGTTGTCTCCACCAAGTCTGTCCACAAACAATTTGATTTGCTGGTTTTAAACGTTAAACTTTCAAATAGCTCTTTGTTGACTGTTGCTGGGTGCTATCGTCCTCCAACAGCACCGGCCTGTACCCTACCTGCCCTAAGCTCTCTCCTGGCCCCTTACACCAAGTCTGAATTTGTCCTGCTAGGTGACCTAAACTGGGACATGCTTAAACCACCTGACCAAGTCCTAAAGTAATGGGACTCCCTAAATCTTTCTCAGAACATTACCAAACCCACAAGGTATGACTCCAAACACCCAGAAAAGGCTACTCTCCTCGATGTTATCCTCACAAATAAATCCTGATAGGTATCAGTCTGGTGTTTTCAGTAATGACCTTAGTGATCACTGTTTTACAGCCTGTGTTCGTAATGGCTGCTCAGTGAAACCACCTGTCCTGATTTGTCAAAGACGCTTGCTAAAAAAAACTTTAATGAGCAAGCCTTCCTTCATGACCTGGTATAGAATCAGCTTGATCCCCTTTTTCGAGACCTGCTCCCTGCCTGTTCATTACAATATCTTAAAAAAGGGGATCAAGCTGCATCTATACCAGGTCATGACAAACACGCCCTCGTAAAGAAAATGAGAATTAAAGGCAGGTTCAGCCCCAGGTTCCACCGTGATCTTGCAGACTTACTCCACCTGAAGAACTGCATTTGGCGAAAGGCTCGACACACACATACTCCTGGATACGAGTGGAACGAGCTGCAACAAACACTCAAACTGGACAGTTTTATCTCAATCTCTTCATTCAAAGACTCAATCATGGACACTCTTACTGAGAGTTGTGGCTGCTTTGTGTGATGTATTGTTGTCTCTACCTTCTTGCCCTTTGTGCTGTTGTCTGTGCCCAATAATGTTTGTACCATGTTTTGTGCTGCTACCATGTTGTGTTGCTACCATGCTGTGTTGTCATGTGTCGCTGCCTTGCTATGTTGTTGTCTTAGGTCTCTCTTTGTGTAGTGTTGTCTCCCTTGTTGTGATTTGTGTTTTGTCCAATATTAATGTTTATATTTAATATTTTAATCCCAGGCCCCCGTCCCCGCAGGAGGCCTTTTGACTTTTGGTAGGCCGTCATTCTAAATAACAATTTGAACTTAACTGACTTGCCTAGTTAAATAAAGGTTAAATAAAATAAATAAACATCAAATTATATCATATCACATTATATAAAATCACATCACATCCTATCACACCACATCCTATCACATCCTATCACATCACATCCTATTACATCACATCCTGTCACATCACATCCTATCACATCACATCCTATCACATCACATCCTATCACATCACATCACATCCTATCACACCACATCCTATCACATCACATCCTATCACATCACATCCTATTACATCACATCCTGTCACATCACATCCTATCACATCACATCCTATCACATCACATCCTATCACATCACATCACATCCTATCACATCACATCCTATCACATCCTATCACATCCTATCACATCACATCCTATAACATCACATCCTGTCACATCACATCACATCACATCCTATCACATCACATCCTGTCACATCACATCACATTATATCACATCACATCCTATCACATCACATTATATCACATCACATCCTGTCACATCACATTATATCACATCACATCCTATCACATCACATCCTATCACATCCTATCAGATCACATCACATCCTATCACATCCTATAACATCACATCCTGTCACATCACATCCTGTCGCATCACATCCTATCACATCCTATCACATCACATCCTATAACATCACATCCTATCACATCACATCCTATCACATCACATCCTATCACATCACATCCTATCAGATCACATCACATCCTATCAGATCACATCCTATCAGATCACATCCTATCACATCACATCCACACCTTTGTTTCCATTCCACTAAGAGAACAGACTCATCTTCATCAAACAGCCACAACAAAGGACTAAATGTTGCCTGACATGTTTTCACATCATTGGAAATGAAATACAGAAACATCTCATTTACATAAGTATTCACACCCCTGTGTCAATACTTTGGGGAAGCCCCGTTGGCAGCGATTACAGCTGTGATTCTTTCTAGGTACGTTTCTAAGAGCTTTCCACACCTGGATTGATGGTAGGCCAGATCACTGACGATGATGAGACAGCCTATAGGGTGAAGGTCAGAGACCTGGCAGTGTGGTGCCATGACAACAACCTGTCCCTCAACGATGAGACTGCCTACGGAGCGATCAGAGACCTGGCAGTGAGGTGCCAGGACAACAACCTGTCCCTCAACGATGAGACAGCCTACGGAGCGATCAGAGACCTGGCAGTGTGGTGCCATGACAACAACCTGTCCCTCAACGATGAGACAGCCTACGGAGCGATCAGAGACCTGGCAGTGTGGTGCCATGACAACAACCTGTCCCTCAACGATGAGACAGCCTACGGAGCGATCAGAGACCTGGCAGTGAGGTGCCATGACAACAACCTGTCCCTCAACGATGAGACAGCCTACGGAGCGATCAGAGACCTGGCAGTGTGGTGCCAGGACAACAACCTGTCCCTCAACGATGAGACAGCCTACGGAGCGATCAGAGACCTGGCAGTGTGGTGCCATGGCAACAACCTGTCCCTCAACGATGAGACAGCCTACGGAGCGATCAGAGACCTGGCAGTGAGGTGCCATGACAACAACCTGTCCCTCAACGATGAGACAGCCTACGGAGCGATCAGAGACCTGGCAGTGTGGTGCCAGGACAACAACCTGTCCCTCAACGATGAGACAGCCTACGGAGCGATCAGAGACCTGGCAGTGAGATGCCATGACAACAACCTGTCCCTCAACGATGAGACAGCCTACGGAGCAATCAGAGACCTGGCAGTGAGGTGCCATGACAACAACCTGTCCCTCAACGTCAGCAAGACAAAGGAGCAGATGGTGGACGACAGGAAACAGAGGGCAGAGCCCGCCCCCATTTTTTCTTTCTCTCTGCATTGTTCGGAAGGACCCGGAAGTAAGCATTTCACTGTTAGGTCAGACCTTTTCTTTATGAAACATGTGACAAATAAAATGTTTATTTGATATCCAGGGATATATATATATATATATATAGAGAGAGAGAGAGAGAGAGAGAGAGAGAGAGAGAGAGCGGGGGGGAGAAAGAGACAGAGAGAGATAGAGAGAGGGGAAAAGAAGGAAAGAGAGAGATAGAGAGAGAGAGAGAGAGAGAGAGAGAGAGAGAGAGAATGAAAGGGAGACAGAGAGAGACAGACAGATAGAGGGAAAGAGAGACAGAAAAAAGAGAGAGAGAGAGAGAGTGTGCATTCATCTCCATTTGAGTGTGTGTAAGACGGTGTGTTTCTGAATCATAAACTTCTCCACTCAGCTCTCTCTCATCAGTGAGATGACAACGGTGGTATTACACACACACACACACACACACACACACACACACACACACACACACACACACACACACACACACACACACACACACACACACACACACACACCACACACACACACACACACACACACACACACACACACGCAGTGATATTCTGCTTCAGCCCTGTCTCCCTGTCTCTCTCATACAGTGTTTACAGATAAAAATGTATTTCTAAAAATGGTTGATTAACCCTGTGAGAGAAGTGACCCCTGTCTGTCACTATATCGCTCTCTCTCTCCCTTTCTCTATCTATCTCCATCTCTCTCTCTCTCTCGCTCACTCTGTGGTACATGGCCACTGCTCAGAATGACAGCTCAAATATTAGAATGATGGTAGTCGCTCTCTTTCTCCTCCCTCCCCTCCCCTCCCTGCCTCCCTCCCTTCCTCTCGCTCTCCCTCCCCCTAACTCTCTCTCTGTCTCTCTCTCTCTTTCCGTGCCATAAACTGTTTGTCTCATCACAGGGAGAGCTCTGGAACAAGGGATGGCAAACGGAGAGAAATAAATCAACATTCAATCGAGAAATTGGTTTGAGGTGAACCGAGGGGGAAGAGGGAGGGAAGGAGGAGAGAAAGAGGGTTGGGTCAGGATGTATTTGGTTGATTAGTGTTTGAGGTGAACCGAGGGGGAAGAGGGAGGGGAGGAGGAGAGAAAGAGGGTTGGGTCAGGATGTATTTGGTTGATTAGTGTTTGAGGTGAACCGAGGGGGAAGAGGGAGGGGAGGAGGAGAGAAAGAGGGTTGGGTCAGGATGTATTTGGTTGATTAGTGTGTCATGTTCAGAGAGGATGTGAAGAATCTCCACTCAACGATGTTATATTACCTGCTTCTGTACTGTACCTGTCTGTCTGTACTGTACCTGTCTGTCTGTACTGTACCTGTCTGTCTGTACTGTACCTGTCTGTCTGTACTGTACCTGTCTAACTGGTATTGTTGTTAGGAAGAACTGTCTGTCTGTACTGTACCTGTCTGTCTGTACACCTGTCTAACTGTTAATGTTGTTAGGAAGAACTGTCTGTCTGTACTGTACCTGTCTAACTGGTAATGTTGTTAGGAAGAACTGTCTGTCTGTACTGTACCTGTCTGTCTGTACTGTACCTGTCTGTCTGTACTGTACCTGTCTAACTGGTAATGTTGTCAGGAAGTGTTTACTGAAAATGCCAGAACATCTTTATCAAACATGAACAAATCATCTCTGAGGGGTAACACACAATATCATATGTCCATATTTATAGGAGTGGACATGAGGTCACTCCTCTGTGATTGGCTGGCCTCCGGCCTGTTTAATCTATGAATATTATATAATATGACTGATTAGAGTACAGCTGCAACCGTCCTGCGTCCTGAGGTTGACCAGGAACTTCACGTCCTGAGGTTGACCAGGAACTTCACGTCCTGAGGTTGACCAGGAACTTCACGTCCTGAGGTTGACCAGGAACTTCACGTCCTGAGGTTGACCAGGAACTTCACGTCCTGAGGTTGACCAGGAACTTCACGTTCTGAGGTTGACCAGGAACTTCACGTCATGAGGTTGACCAGGAACTTCACGTCCTGAGGTTGACCAGGAACTTCACGTCCTGAGGTTGACCAGGAACTTCACGTTCTGAGGTTGACCAGGAACTTCACGTCCTGAGGTTGACCAGGAACTTCACGTCCTGAGGTTGACCAGGAACTTCACGTCCTGAGGTTGACCAGGAACTTCACGTCCTGAGGTTGACCAGGAACTTCACGTCATGAGGTTGACCAGAACTTCACGTCCTGAGGTTGACCAGGAACTTCACGTCCTGAGGTTGACCAGGAACTTCACTCCGAGGGTTGAACCAGGAACTTCACGTCCTGAGGTTGACCAGGAACTGCACGTCCTGAGGTTGACCAGGAACCTTCACGTCCTGCGTCAGACTCTCTCACACATTGCCCCGTACATCTAAGTTAATTATCCCCCATTCAGGTTAAAGGAGCAACACAGGAAAATTGCTTGCTGTAACGCTTACCCAAATCTAAGCCCGTTCCCCTTGTGTAATATTGCAGTATGCTAACAATAGCAGCTCAGCTTGAAGGGGAATCATTAGCGCGTGCTTAACTTCAACCATGTCACAATAATCACTCAAATATTAAACTCACACACACGCAAAACACCTACATCTCGCGTATAACAAAAAATGCACAGTCACACAAAGGTCTATGTTCAGGACACATTAATACGTAGGATTACAGTACTGCCGGTAGAGTGACTGAAGCTTCCTAACTGGTACAGCACACATTAATAATGGATTACACAGTCACTTGGCCGGTAAGAGTGAACTGAAACATTCTACACTGGTAACAGAACACATTAATACTGGATTACAGTACTGCCGGTAGAGTGACTGTAGTATGTATTGTATTGGCTAGGTGATGTAGTGTTCACTACATCTACAAGGGGTCTGAAAACATTCCGATTACACTGTACAACCCCACCACCACCACCACCACCACCACCATAACACCACCACCACCATCACCACCACCACCATCACCACCACCACCATCACCACCAGCACCATCACCATTACCATCACCACCACCACCACCACCACCACCCCCCACCACCATCACCACCATCACCACCACCATTACACCACCACCACCATCACCATCACCACCATCACCACCACCCCCACCCCCACCACCACCACCACCACCACCATCACCATCACCATTACCATCACCACCACCACCACCACCCCCACCACCACCACCAGCACCATCACCATCACCACCACCACCAACATCACACCACCACCATCATCACCATCACCATCAGCACCACCACCACCACCATCACCATCACCATCACCATTACCACCACCATCACCATCATCACCACCACCATCACCATCACCATCAGCACCACCACCATCACAATCACCACCATCACTATCACCATTACCATCAACACCACCATCAGCACCACCATCACCTTCACCACCATCACCACCACCACCACCACCACCACCACCATCACCACCATCACCAGTACCAGTACCACCATCACCACCACCATCACCACCACAACCATAACCACCACCACCATAACCACCACCACCAGCATCACCACCACCATCACCCCACCACCATAACCACCACCACCATCACCACCACCATCCACCACCACCACCATCACCACCACCATCACCAGTACCACCATCACCACCACCATCACCTACCACCACTATAACCACCACCACCCACCATCACCCACCACCATCACCACCATCACCACCCACCACCACCAGCATCACCATCACCACCACCACCATAACCACCACCACCATCATCACCACCATCACCACCACCACATCACCACCACCACCATCACCACCACCATCACCACCACCACCATCACCACCATCACACCACCACCACCACCCACAAATACATTGATATTTCAGTGCACTTTGTGTGTCATGTCGCCTGTCCAACAGTGACGATTATATTATTTGACCCCTGCTGGTCATTTATGAACATTTGAAAATCTTGGTCATGTTCTGTTATAATCTCCACCCCGCACAGCCAGAAGAGGACTGGCCACCCCTCATAGCCTGGTTCCTCTCCACCCAGCACAGCAAGAAGAGGAACTGGCCGCCCCTCATAGCCTGGTTCCTCTCTAGGTTTCTTCCCTAGGTTTTTGTCCTTCTAGGGAGTGTTTTCAGAGGGAGTTGTTTCCTAGCCACCGTGCTCCTACACCGGCCATTTGCTGTGCTGTTTGGGGGTTTTAGGCCCTTTGGTTTTCTGTACAGCACTTTGAGATATCAGCTGATGTACGAAGGGGCTATATACACTACATTTTGATTTGATTTGATT
>NW_021822712.1:235760-240760 GCF_901001165.1 Salmo trutta
TGATGTTGTTGTGTCGTTCTAGTCAGAACAGGAGCTGATGTTGTTGTGTTGTTCTAGTCAGAACAGGAGCTGATGTTGTTGTGTCGTTCTAGTCAGAACAGGAGCTGATGTTGTTGTGTCGTTCTAGTCAGAACAGGAGCTGATGTTGTTGTGTCGTTCTAGTCAGAACAGGAGCTGATGTTGTTGTGTCGTTCTAGTCAGAACAGGAGCTGATGTTGTTGTGTCGTTCTAGTCAGAACAGGAGCTGATGTTGTTGTGTTGTGTTGTTCTAGTCAGAACAGGAGCTGATGTTGTTGTGTCGTTCTAGTCAGAACAGGAGCTGATGTTGTTGTGTCGTTCTAGTCAGAACAGGAGCTGATGTTGTTGTGTCGTTCTAGTCAGAACAGGAGCTGATGTTGTGTGTGTGTCGTTCTAGTCAGAACAGGAGCTGATGTGTCTGTGTCGTTCTAGTCAGAACAGGAGCTGATGTTGTTGTGTCGTTCTAGTCAGAACAGGAGCTGATGTTGTTGTGTTGTTCTAGTCAGAACAGGAGCTGATGTTGTTGTGTTGTTCTAGTCAGAACAGGAGCTGATGTTGTTGTGTTCGTTCTAGTCAGAACAGGAGCTGATGTTGTTGTGTTCGTTCTAGTCAGAACAGGAGCTGATGTTGTTGTGTCGTTCTAGTCAGAACAGGAGCTGATGTTGTTGTGGTCGTTCTAGTCAGACAGGAGCTGATGTTGTTGTGTTGTGTCGTTCTAGTCAGAACAGGAGCTGATGTGTTGTGTTGTGTCGTTCTAGTCAGAACAGGAGCTGATGTTGTTGTGTCCTGTTCTAGTCAGAAACAGGAGCTGATGTTGTTGTGTCGTTCTAGTCAGAACAGGAGCTGATGTTGTTGTGTTGTTCTAGTCAGAACAGGAGCTGATGTTGTTGTGTCGTTCTAGTCAGAACAGGAGCTGATGTTGTTGTGTTGTTCTAGTCAGAACAGGAGCTGATGTTGTTGTGTTGTTCTAGTCAGAACAGGAGCTGATGTTGTTGTGTTGTGTTGTTCTAGTCAGAACAGGAGCTGATGTTGTTGTGTTGTTCTAGTCAGAACAGGAGCTGATGTTGTTGTGTCGTTCTAGTCAGAACAGGAGCTGATGTTGTTGTGTTGTTCTAGTCAGAACAGGAGCTGATGTTGTTGTGTTGTTCTAGTCAGAACAGGAGCTGATGTTGTTGTGTCGTTTCTAGTCAGAACAGGAGCTGATGTTGTTGTGTCGTTCTAGTCAGAACAGGAGCTGATGTTGTTGTGTCGTTCTAGTCAGAACAGGAGCTGATGTTGTTGTGTCGTTCTAGTCAGAACAGGAGCTGATGTTGTTGTGTTGTTCTAGTCAGAACAGGAGCTGATGTTGTTGTGTTGTTCTAGTCAGAACAGGAGCTGATGTTGTTGTGTTGTTCTAGTCAGAACAGGAGCTGATGTTGTTGTGTCGTTCTTGTCAGAACAGGAGCTGATGTTGTTGTGTCGTTCTAGTCAGAACAGGAGCTGATGTTGTTGTGTCGTTCTAGTCAGAACAGGAGCTGATGTTGTTGTGTCGTTCTAGTCAGAACAGGAGCTGATGTTGTTGTGTTGTTCTTGTCAGAACAGGAGCTGATGTTGTTGTGTTGTGTTGTTCTAGTCAGAACAGGAGCTGATGATGTTGTGTCGTTCTAGTCAGAACAGGAGCTGATGTTGTTTTGTCGTTCTAGTCAGAACAGGAGCTGATGTTGTTGTTGATGTGTTGTTCTAGTCAGAACAGGAGCTGATGTTGTTGTGTCGTTCTAGTCAGAACAGGAGCTGATGTTGTTGTGTCGTTCTAGTCAGAACAGGAGCTGATGTTGTTGTGTCGTTCTAGTCAGAACAGGAGCTGATGTTGTTGTGTTGTTCTAGTCAGAACAGGAGCTGATGTTGTTGTGTTGTTCTAGTCAGAACAGGAGCTGATGTTGTTGTGTTGTGTTGTTCTAGTCAGAACAGGAGCTGATGTTGTTGTGTTGTTCTAGTCAGAACAGGAGCTGATGTTGTTGTGTCGTTCTAGTCAGAACAGGAGCTGATGTTGTTGTGTCGTTCTAGTCAGAACAGGAGCTGATGTTGTTGTGTTGTTCTAGTCAGAACAGGAGCTGATGTTGTTGTGTCGTTCTAGTCAGAACAGGAGCTGATGTTGTTGTGTCGTTCTAGTCAGAACAGGAGCTGATGTTGTTGTGTTGTGTCGTTCTAGTCAGAACAGGAGCTGATGTTGTTGTGTCGTTCTAGTCAGAACAGGAGCTGATGTTGTTGTGTTGTTCTAGTCAGAACAGGAGCTGATGTTGTTGTGTTGTTCTAGTCAGAACAGGAGCTGATGTTGTTGTGTTGTTCTAGTCAGAACAGGAGCTGATGTTGTTGTGTTGTTCTAGTCAGAACAGGAGCTGATGTTGTTTGTGTCGTTAGTCAGAACAGGAGCTGATGTTGTTGTGTCGTTCTAGTCAGAACAGGAGCTGATGTGTTGTGTCGTTCTAGTCAGAACAGGAGCTGATGTTGTTGTGTCGTTCTAGTCAGAACAGGAGCTGATGTTGTTGTGTTGTTCTTGTCAGAACAGGAGCTGATGTTGTTGTGTTGTGTTGTTCTAGTCAGAACAGGAGCTGATGATGTTGTGTCGTTCTAGTCAGAACAGGAGCTGATGTTGTTTTGTCGTTCTAGTCAGAACAGGAGCTGATGTTGTTGTTGATGTGTTGTTCTAGTCAGAACAGGAGCTGATGTTGTTGTGTCGTTCTAGTCAGAACAGGAGCTGATGTTGTTGTGTTGTTCTAGTCAGAACAGGAGCTGATGTTGTTGTGTCGTTCTAGTCAGAACAGGAGCTGATGTTGTTGTGTTGTTCTAGTCAGAACAGGAGCTGATGTTGTTGTGTTGTTCTAGTCAGAACAGGAGCTGATGTTGTTGTGTCGTTCTAGTCAGAACAGGAGCTGATGTTGTTGTGTTGTTCTAGTCAGAACAGGAGCTGATGTTGTTGTGTTGTTCTAGTCAGAACAGGAGCTGATGTTGTTGTGTCGTTCTAGTCAGAACAGGAGCTGATGTTGTTGTGTTGTTCTAGTCAGAACAGGAGCTGATGTTGTTGTGTCGTTCTAGTCAGAACAGGAGCTGATGTTGTGTTGTTCTAGTCAGAACAGGAGCTGATGTTGTTGTGTTGTGTTGTTCTAGTCAGAACAGGAGCTGATGTTGTTGTGTCGTTCTAGTCAGAACAGGAGCTGATGTTGTTGTGTTGTTCTAGTCAGAACAGGAGCTGATGTTGTTGCGTCGTTCTAGTCAGAACAGGAGCTGATGTTGTTGTGTCGTTCTAGTCAGAACAGGAGCTGATGTTGTTGTGTTGTTCTAGTCAGAACAGGAGCTGATGTTGTTGTGTCGTTCTAGTCAGAACAGGAGCTGATGTTGTTGTGTCGTTCTAGTCAGAACAGGAGCAGATGTTGTTGTGTTGTTCTAGTCAGAACAGGAGCTGATGTTGTTGTGTCGTTCTAGTCAGAACAGGAGCTGATGTTGTTGTGTTGTGTTGTTCTAGTCAGAACAGGACTTGATGTTGTTTTGTCGTTCTAGTCAGAACAGGCTACAGACAGAGATTCAACAAACAGCCAATCAGGAGTAACGTTGAGTCCTAAATGGCACTCTATTCCCATATACACTACATGGTCAAAAGTAGAAAACAAAAGCCTAATATCTCCATGCGCAATGCAGAGCGTCAGCTGGAGTGATGTAAAGCTCACCGCTATCGGACTCTGGAGCAGTGGAAACACGTTCTCCATCTGGCAGTCTGCCGGACGAATCCGGGTTTGGCAGATGCCAGGAGAATGCTACCTGCCCGAATGCATAGTGCCAACTGTAAAGTTTGGTGGAGGTGTGGGGCTGGGGCTGTTTTTCATGGTCTGGGTCCTTTAGTTCCAGTGAAGGGAAATGTTAACGCTACAGTATACAATGACATTCTAGACTATTCTGTGCTTCCAACTTTGTGGCAACAGTTTGGGGAAGGCCCTTTCCTGTTTCAGCATGACAATGCCCCCGTGCACAAAGCCAGGTCCATACAGAAATGTCGAGATCGGTGTGGAAGAACTTGACTGGTCTGCACAGAGCCCTGACCTCAACCCCATCGAATTCCTTTGGGAGGAATTGGAACGCCGACTGCGAGCCAGGCCTAATCGCCCAACATCTGTGCCCAACCACACTAATGCTCTATTGGCTGAATGAAAGCAAGTCCCCGCAGCAATGTCCCAGCATCTAGTGGAAAGCCTTCTCCAGAAGACTGGAGGCTGTTACAGCAGCAAAAGGCGGACCAACTCCATATTAACGCCCATGAATTTGGGAAGAGATGTTTGACGAGCAGGTGTCCACATACTTTTGGTCTTGTAGTGTATGTTGATTAAGGTGGGGATCAAGCTGCATCCCTGTTTCACCCCACGGCCCCGAGGAAAGAAATATATGTGTTTTATTAGCAATCTTAACTGCACACTTGTTGTTTGTGTACATAGATTTGATAATTTCTCAGGTTCCCCCCCCCCAACACAGCTTTCCATCAGTTTATACGGCAAAATTAAATCAAAAGCTTTTTTTTTTTTTAAATCAACAAAGGATGAGAATATTTCTCTTTTTTTTTAGTTTGTTTGCCGATGAGGAGGTGCAGGGTGAATACGTGGTCTGTCCTTTGGTCATTTGGTAAGAAGCCATTTTGACGTTGTTTTCACTGAGAATATGTTGGAGTCTACTGTTGGTGATACTGCAGAGGATTTTCATGATGTTACTGTTGACACAGATTCCACTGTAATTATTGGGGTCAAATTTGTCTCCACTTTTGTATATTTGGGTGATCTCTCTCTCTCTCTCACCCTTTCTCAGACCCCTCTCCCTTTCTCGCTCCCTCCCCCGTCTCTCCCTCTCCATCCCGCTACCTCCCCCTCTCTCTCTAGCACACTACAGTCTCTCTCTCTTCCTCTCCTCTACCCCATCTGTCTCTTCCTCCCTCTTCCTGTCTCTCTCTCTGTCTCTACCCCCTC
>NW_021822712.1:245760-255760 GCF_901001165.1 Salmo trutta
CCACAGAGTGAGCGAGAGAGAGAGAGAGATGGAGATAGATAGAGAAAGGGAGAGAGAGAGCGATATAGTGACAGACAGGGGTCACTTCTCTCACAGGGTTAATCAACCATTTTTAGAAATACATTTTTATCTGTAAACACTGTATGAGAGAGACAGGGAGACAGGGCTGAAGCAGAATATCACTGTGTGTGTGTGTGTGTGTGTGTGTGTGTGTGTGTGTGTGTGTGTGTGTGTGTGTGTGTGTGTGTGTGTGTGTGTGTGTAATACCACCATTGTCATCTCGCTGATGAGAGAGAGCTGAGAGGAGAAGTTTATGATTCAGAAACACACCGTCTTACACACACTCAAATGGAGATGAATGCACACTCTCTCTTTCTCTCTCTCTTTTCTGTCTCTCTTTCCCTCTATCTGTCTGTCTCTCTCTGTCTCCCTTTCATTCTCTCTCTCTCTCTCTCTCTCTATCTCTCTCTTTCCTTCTTTCCCCTCTCTCTATCTCTCTCTGTCTCTTTCCCCCCTCTCTCTCTCTCTCTCTCTTTTTTTTCTGTCTCTCTTTCCCTCTATCTGTCTGTCTCTCTCTGTCTTCCTTTCATTCTCTCTCTCTCTCTCTCTCTCTCTCCATCTGTCTCTCTTTCCTTCTTTCCCCCTCTCTCTCTCTCTCTCTCTCTCTCTCTCTCTCTCTCTCTCTCTCTATATATATATATATCCCTGGATATCAAATAAACATTTTATTTGTCACATGTTTCATAAAGAAAAGGTCTGACCTAACAGTGAAATGCTTACTTCCGGGTCCTTCCGAACAATGCAGAGAGAAAGAAAAAATGGGGGCGGGCTCTGCCCTCTGTTTCCTGTCGTCCACCATCTGCTCCTTTGTCTTGCTGACGTTGAGGGACAGGTTGTTGTCATGGCACCTCACTGCCAGGTCTCTGATCGCTCCGTAGGCTGTCTCATCGTTGAGGGACAGGTTGTTGTCATGGCACCACACTGCCAGGTCTCTGATCGCTCCGTAGGCTGTCTCATCGTTGAGGGACAGGTTGTTGTCCTGGCACCACACTGCCAGGTCTCTGATCGCTCCGTAGGCAGTCTCATCGTTGAGGGACAGGTTGTTGTCATGGCACCACACTGCCAGGTCTCTGACCTTCACCCTATAGGCTGTCTCATCATCGTCAGTGATCTGGCCTACCATCAATCCAGGTGTGGAAAGCTCTTAGAAACGTACCTAGAAAGAATCACAGCTGTAATCGCTGCCAACGGGGCTTCCCCAAAGTATTGACACAGGGGTGTGAATACTTATGTAAATGAGATGTTTCTGTATTTCATTTCCAATCGATGTGAAAACATGTCAGGCAACATTTAGTCCTTTGTTGTGGCTGTTTGATGAAGATGAGTCTGTTCTCTTAGTGGAATGGAAACAAAGGTGTGGATGTGATGTGATAGGATGTGATCTGATAGGATGTGATCTGATAGGATGTGATCTGATAGGATGTGATGTGATAGGATGTGATGTGATAGGATGTGATGTGATAGGATGTGATGTTATAGGATGTGATGTGATAGGATGTGATAGGATGTGATGTGATAGGATGTGATGTTATAGGATGTGATGTTATAGGATGTGATAGGATGTGATGTGATGTGATCTGATAGGATGTGATAGGATGTGATGTGATGTGATAGGATGTGATGTGATATAATGTGATGTGACAGGATGTGATGTGATATAATGTGATGTGATGTGATATAATGTGATGTGATGTGACAGGATGTGATGTGATAGGATGTGATGTGATGTGATGTGACAGGATGTGATGTTATAGGATGTGATGTGATAGGATGTGATAGGATGTGATAGGATGTGATAGGATGTGATGTGATAGGATGTGATGTGATGTGATGTGATAGGATGTGATGTGATAGGATGTGATGTGATAGGATGTGATGTGACAGGATGTGATGTAATAGGATGTGATGTGATAGGATGTGATGTGATAGGATGTGGTGTGATAGGATGTGATGTGATGTGATGTGATAGGATGTGATGTGATAGGATGTGATGTGATAGGATGTGATGTGACAGGATGTGATGTAATAGGATGTGATGTGATAGGATGTGATAGGATGTGGTGTGATAGGATGTGATGTGATTTTATATAATGTGATATGATATAATTTGATGTTTATTTATTTTATTTAACCTTTATTTAACTAGGCAAGTCAGTTAAGTTCAAATTGTTATTTAGAATGACGGCCTACCAAAAGTCAAAAGGCCTCCTGCGGGGACGGGGGCCTGGGATTAAAATATTAAATAAAAACATTAATATTGGACAAAGCACAAATCACAACAAGGGAGACAACACTACACAAAGAGAGACCTAAGACAACAACATAGCAAGGCAGCGACACATGACAACACAGCATGGTAGCAACACAACATGGCTGCAGCACAAAACAGGGTATAAAACATTATTGAGCACAGACAACAGCACAAAGGGCAAGAAGGTAGAGACAACAATACATCACACAAAGCAGCCACAACTCTCAGTAAGAGTGTCCATGATTGAGTCTTTGAATGAAGAGATTGAGATAAAACTGTTCAGTTTGAGTGTTTGTTGCAGCTCGTTCCAGTCGTATCCAGGAGTATGTGTGTGTCGAGCCTTTCGCCAAATGCAGTTCTTCAGGTGGAGTAAGTCTGCAAGATCACGGTGGAACCTGGGGCTGAACCTGCCTTTAATTCTCATTTTCTTTACGAGGGCGTGTTTGTCATGACCTGGTATAGATGCAGCTTGATCCCCTTTTTTAAGATATTGTAATGAACAGGCAGGGAGCAGGTCTCGAAAAAGGGGATCAAGCTGATTCTATACCAGGTCATGAAGGAAGGCTTGCTCATTAAAGTTTTTTTTTTGCAAGCGTCTTTGACAAATCAGGACAGGTGGTTTCACTGAGCAGCCATTACGAACACAGGCTGTAAAACAGTGATCACTAAGGTCATTACTGAAAACACCAGACTGATACCTATCAGGATTTATTTGTGAGGATAACATCGAGGAGAGTAGCCTTTTCTGGGTGTTTGGAGTCATACCTTGTGGGTTTGGTAATGTTCTGAGAAAGATTTAGGGAGTCCCATTGCTTTAGGACTTGGTCAGGTGGTTTAAGCATGTCCCAGTTTAGGTCACCTAGCAGGACAAATTCAGACTTGGTGTAAGGGGCCAGGAGAGAGCTTAGGGCAGGTAGGGTACAGGCCGGTGCTGATGGAGGACGATAGTACCCAGCAACAGTCAACAAAGAGCTATTTGAAAGTTTAATGTTTAAAACCAGCAAATCAAATTGTTTGTGGACAGACTTGGTGGAGACAACCGAGCACTGAAGGTGATCCTTGGTAAATATTTCCACTCCCCCACCTTTGGAAGATCTGTCTTTCTGAAAAAGGTTATAACCAGAAATGTTAACATCAGTATTCAAAACACTCTTCCTTAACCACATCTCAGTAATGACCAACACATCTGGATTGGAGCTGTGAACCCACACTTTCAATTGATCCATTTTAGGTAATAAGCTTCTAGTGTTAACATGCAGGAAACCCAGGCTTTTAACCAGAGCAGAAATCAGTGAAGCAGATATCAGAGCACCAGTCAGAATTGGGGCTAGCAACTGTAGATGGGCCAGGGTGTACATGCACATTTCCAGATATCATCAGCAGTAACACAATCAGGGCACGGCAGAGGACAGGGAGAGCTCTGCAGTGCTGATTTATGACATCTGAATGTGCATCAGATGGCAACAAGATCATATTTGTACAGCAATTTCATCAGGTAACATGAATACAAAGCTGGCGAGAGGTGGTTAGAATAGGATGGGAGGACAAAGGTCTGTGTAACCAATAGAGAGTCAGAGTCCCGAGTCTGGGAACAAACATAGTCTATACCACGGTTGGGTAAAGAAAGTTTGTAGTCAACAGAGTATGCAGGAGTCATGAGGCAAAATAGCTAAATGCACAAGAAAATGTTTTAATATATAATGACTTGGGGCTAGCCATTGTAAGTTCAGAGTCACTCGCCCCAACAGTGCTGGAGTCTGCTGGACGTGAGCGAAAGCTCGGGAGAGAGGGGTGAGTGTGGTGGAGGTACCTGTACCAGACAGGGGGAGACAGGCCAGGGCAGACGGTGAACAGAGAGGGGTGAGTGTGGTGGAGGTACCTGTACCAGAGAGGGGGAGACAGGCCAGGGCAGACGGTGAACAGAGAGGGGGAGTGTGGTGGAGGTACCTGTACCAGACAGGGGGAGACAGGCCAGGGCAGACGGTGAACAGATCGCCAGGTGGAATCCAAGCAGCAGTGCAGCAGGACACAGGAGTAGGTGTCACACCCACTTGGGAGAAGCTTTTATTTCTGGAGGCAGATTTCTTGTAGAAAATGCCAGTGGATGGTCTCTGAACAGCAGGAGGGGGCTTCAGAGGGCGCTTCAAAGACTCCTGCAACTTGTTGGACCCAAACGCCTCGACACCTTTTACGTCACACCTTAGTGCTGATTGAATTTGTATCTGGTCTGTCCTTGCAAGCCTGGGAGCCTTAACTCTGCATTCAGTCCCCATAAAGTAAAATATATCATTGTAATGTCCTTTTTTCCCCTTCTTTTTCTAAATTTTTAATTTTTCTTCTTGGCTTTCAAAATAACATCAGACCAAACACTACTCACTCAGTTCCAGGTTGGATGGTGTCTTCAGGTCTGTTTGTTTGCTAGAGCACCCTCTGTAAAGCATGGAAAAAGGAAAACCTTGGAAGCTGTAATCTCTCTGGTTAATTTAGATCAAGATTAGGTTGTAGGTTTGGAGATTTGATCTGGAGGGAAGGCCATACTGTGGAGAGGAGCATCCTGGGTATGTACAGTTAAAGTGGGAAGTTTACATACACTGAGGTTGGAGTCATTACAACTCATTTTTCAACCACTCCACACATTTCTTGTTAACAAACTATCGTTTTGGTAAGTCGGTTTGGACATCTACTTTGTGCATGACAAGTCATTTTTCCAACAATTATTTACTCACTGTATCACAATTCCAGTGGGTCAGAAGTTTACATATACTAAGTTGACTGTGCCTTTAAACAGCTTGGAAAATTCCAGAAAATTATGTCATGACTTTAGAAGCTTCTGATAGGCTGGTTTGACATCATTTGAGTCAATTGGAGGTGTACCTGTGGATGTATTTCAAGGCCTACCTTCAAACTCAGTGCCTCTTTGCTTGACATCATGGGAAAATCTAATGAAATCAGCCAAGACCTCCACAAGTCTGGTTCATCCTTGGTAGCAATTTCCAAACGCCTGACGATACCACGTTCATCTGTACAAACAATAGTACGCAAGTATAAACACCATGGGACCACGCAGCCGTCATACCGCTCAGGAAGGAGACGCGTTCTGTCTCCTAGAGAGGAACGTACTTTGATGCGAAAAGTGCAAATCAATCCCAGAGCAACAGCAAAGGACCTTGTGAAGATGATGGAGGAAACAGGTACAAAAGGATCTATATCCACAGAAAAATGATTCCTACATCGACATAACCTGAAAGGCCGCTCAGCAAGGAAGAAGCCACTGCTCCAAAACCACCATCAAATAGCCAGACTACGGTTTGCACCTGCACATGGGGACAAAGATTGTAATTTTTGGAGAAATGTCCTCTGTTCTGATGAAACAAAAATAGAACTGTTTGGCCGTAATGACCATCGTTATGTTTGGAGGAAAAAAGGGGAGGCTTGCAAGCCAAAGAACAACATCCCAACTGTGAAGCACGGGGGTGGCAGCATCATGTTGTGCGGGTGCTTTGCTGCAGGAGGGACTGGTGCATTTCACAAAATAGATGGCATCATGAGGGGGGAAAATTATGTGGATATATTGAAGCAACATCTCAAGACACCAGTCAGGAAGTTAAAGCTTGGTCGCAAATGGGTCTTCCAAATGACAATGACCCCAAGCATACTTCCAAAGTTGTGGCAAAATGGCTTAAGGACAACAAAATCAAGGTATTTGAGAGGCCATCACAAAGCCCTGATCTCAGTCCCATAGAAAATGTGTGGGCAGAACTGAAAAAGCTTTCGCGATCAAGGAGGCCTACAAACCTGACTCAGTTACACCAGCTCTGTCAAGAGGAATTGGCCAATATTCACCCAATTTATTGTGGGAAGCTTGCGGAAGGCTACCTGAAACGTTTGACCCAAGTTAAACAATTTAAAGGCAATGCTACCAAATACTAATTGAGTGCATGTAAACTTCTGACCCACTGGGAATGTGATGAAAGAAATAAAAGCTGAAATAAATCATTCTCTCTACTATTATTCTGACATTTCACATTCTTAAAATAAAGTGGTGATCCTAACTGACCTAAAACAGGGAATTTTTAATAGGATTAAATGTCAAGAATTCTGAAAAACGTAGTTTAAATGTATTTGGCTAAGGTGTATGTAAACTTCTGTCCTCAACTGTACCTGCCGAAAATCTATCCTTTTGTAAAAAACATGTTGAAAAAAGTGAGAGCTCACATGCAGCTGTCTCTCTCTCAGGGGGGCGTGTCTCAATGATGTGATGTGATATGGAGACACTACATTAACTTCTATAAGGAATAGGATGGGGGTGGAGCTTGGAGACACTACATTAACTTCTATAAGGAATAGGATGGGGGTGGAGCTTAGAGACACTACATTAACTTATATAAGGAATAGGATGGGGGTGGAGCTTAGAGACACTACATTAACTTCTATAAGGAATAGGGTGGGGGTGGAGCTTAGAGACACTACAGTAACTTCTATAAGGAATAGGATGGGGGGTGGAGCTTAGAGACACTACATTAACTTCTATAAGGAATAGGATGGGGGTGGAGCTTAGAGACACTACATTAACTTCTATAAGGAATAGGATGGGGGTGGAGCTTAGAAGACACTACATTAACTTCTATAAGGAAATAGGATGGGGTGGAGCTTAGAGACACTACATTAACTTCTTAAGGAATAGGGTGGGGGTGGAGCTTAGAGACACTACATTAACTTCTATAAGGAATAGGATGGGGGTGGAGCTTAGAGACACTACATTAACTTCTATAAGGAATAGGATGGGGTGGAGCTTAGAGACACTACATTAACTTCTATAAGGAATAGGGTGGGGGTGGAGCTTAGAGACACTACATTAACTTCTATAAGGAATAGGATGGGGGTGGAGCTTAGAGACACTACATTAACTTCTATAAGGAATAGGGTGGGGGTGGAGCTTAGAGACACTACATTAACTTCTATAAGGAATATAATGGGGGTGGAGCTTAGACACTACATTAACTTCTATAAGGAATAGGATGGGGGTGGAGCTTAGAGACACTACATTAACTTCTATAAGGAATAGGATGGGGGTGGAGCTTAGAGACACTACATTTAACTTCTATAAGGAATAGGATGGGGGTGGAGCTTAGAGACACTACATAACTTCTATAAGGAATAGGATGGGGGTGGAGCTTAGAGACACTACATTAACTTCTATAAGGAATAGGATGGGGGTGGAGCTTAGAGACAATACATTATACTTCTATAAGGAATAGGATGGGGGTGGAGCTTAGAGACACTACATTAACTTCTATAAGGAATAGGATGGGGGTGGAGCTTAGAGACATTACATAACTTCTATAAGGAATAGGATGGGGGTGGAGCTTAGAGACACTACATTAACTTCTATAAGGAATAGGGTGGGGGTGGAGAGCTAGAGACACTACATTAACTTCTATAAGGAATAGGATGGGGGTGGAGCTTAGAGACACTACATTACACTTCTATAAGTAATAGGATGGGGGTGGAGCTTAGTAGACCCACTACATTAACTTCTATAAGGAATAGGATGGGGGGTGGAGCTTAGAGACACTACATTAACTTCTATAAGGAATAGGGTGGGGGGTGGAGCTTAGAGACACTACATTAACTTCTATAAGGGAATTAGGATGGGGGTGGAGCTTAGAGACACTACATTAACTTCTATAAGGAATAGGATGGGGGTGGAGCTTAGAGACACTACATAACTTCTATAAGGAATAGGGTGGAGCTTAGAGACACTACATTAACTTCTATAAGGAATAGGATGGGGTGGAGCTTAGAGACACTACATTAACTTCTATAAGGAATAGGGTGGGGGTGGAGCTTAGAGACACTACATTAACTTCTATAAGGAATAGGATGGGGGTGGAGCTTAGAGACACTACATTAACTTCTATAAGGAATAGGATGGGGGTGGAGCTTAGAGACACTACATTAACTTCTATAAGGAATAGGATGGGGGTGGAGCTTAGAGACACTACATTAACTTCTATAAGGAATAGGATGGGGGTGGAGCTTAGAGACACTACATTAACTTCTATAAGGAATAGGGTGGGGGTGGAGCTTAGAGACACTACATTAACTTCTATAAGGAATATAATGGGGGTGGAGCTTAGAGACACTACATTAACTTCTATAAGGAATAGGATGGGGGTGGAGCTTAGAGACACTACATTAACTTCTATAAGGAATAGGATGGGGGTGGAGCTTAGAGACACTACATTAACTTCTATAAGGAATAGGATGGGGGTGGAGCTTAGAGACACTACATTAACTTCTATAAGGAATAGGATGGGGGTGGAGCTTAGAGACACTACATTAACTTCTATAAGGAATAGGATGGGGTGGAGCTTAGAGACACTACATTAACTTCTATAAGGAAGGATGGGGGTGGAGCTTAGAGACACTACATTAACTTCTATAAGGAATAGGATGGGGGTGGAGCTTAGAGACACTACATTAACTTCTATAAGGAATAGGATGGGGGTGGAGCTTAGAGACATTACATTAACTTCTATAAGGAATAGGATGGGGGTGGAGCTTAGAGACACTACATTAACTTCTATAAGGGATAGGGTGGGGGTGGAGCTTAGAGACACTACATTAACTTTCTATAAGGAATAGGATGGGGGTGGAGCTTCGAGACACTACATTAACTTCTATAAGGAATAGGATGGGGGTGGAGCTTAGAGACACTACATTAACTTCTATAAGGAATAGGATGGGGGTGGAGCTTAGAGACACTACATTAACTTCTATAAGGAATAGGGTGGGGGTGGAGCTTAGAGACACTACATTAACTTCTATAAGGAATAGGATGGGGTGGAGCTTAGAGACACTACATTAACTTCTATAAGGAATAGGATGGGGGTGGAGCTTAGAGACACTACATTAACTTCTATAAGGAATAGGGTGGAGCTTAGAGACACTACATTAACTTCTATAAGGAATAGGATGGGGTGGAGCTTAGAGACACTACATTAACTTCTATAAGGAATAGGGTGGGGGTGGAGCTTAGAGACACTACATTAACTTCTATAAGGAATATAATGGGGTGGCTTAGAGACACTACATTAACTTCTATAAGGAATAGGATGGGGGTGGAGCTTAGAGACACTACATTAACTTCTATAAGGAATAGGATGGGGGTGGAGCTTAGAGACACTACATTAACTTCTATAAGGAAGGATGGGGGTGGAGCTTAGAGACACTACATTAACTTCTATAAGGAATAGGATGGGGGTGGAGCTTAGAGACACTACATTAACTTCTATAAGGAATAGGATGGGGGGGGAGCTTAGAGACACATTACCTTTTATAAGGAATAGGATGGGGTGGAGCTTAGAGACACTACATTAACTTCTATAAGGAATAGGAGGGGGTGGAGCTTAGAGACATTACATTAACTTCTATAAGGAATAGGATGGGGGTGGAGCTTAGAGACACTACATTAACTTCTATAAGGAATAGGGTGGGGGTGGAGCTTAGAGACACTACATTAACTTCTATAAGGAATAGGATGGGGGTGGAGCTTAGAGACACTACATTAACTTCTATAAGGAATAGGATGGGGTGGAGCTTAGAGACACTACATTAACTTCTATAAGGAATAGGATGGGGGTGGAGCTTAGAGACACTACATTAACTTCTATAAGGAATAGGGGG
>NW_021822712.1:260760-324903 GCF_901001165.1 Salmo trutta
ACGGTAGCAGCTACTCTTCCTGGGGTTTATTAAGGAACCCCATTAGTTCCTGCCAAGGCAGCAGCTACTCTTCCTGGGGTTTATTATGGATCCCCATTACTTCCTGCCAAGGCACCAGCTACTCTTCCTGGGGTTTATTATGGACCCCCATTACTTCCTGCCAAGGCAGCAGCTACTCTTCCTGGTGTTTATTATGGATCCCCATTACTTCCTGCCAAGGCAGCAGCTACTCTTCCTGGGGGTTTATTATGTATCCCCATTACTTCCTGCCAAGGCAGCAGCTACTCTTCCTGGGGTTTATTATGGATCCCCATTACTTCCTGCCAAGGCAGCAGCTACTCTTCCTGGGGTTTATTATGGATCCCCATTACTTCCTGCCAAGGCAGCAGCTACTCTTCCTGGGGTTTATTATGGACCCCCATTACTTCCTGCCAAGGCAGCAGCTACTCTTCCTGGGGTTTATTATGGATCCCCATTAGTTCCTGCCAAGGCAGCAGCTACTCTTCCTGGGGTGTATTAAGGATCACCATTACTTCCTACCAAGGCAGCAGCTACTCTTCCTGGGGTTTATTATGGATCCCCATTACTTCCTGCCAAGGCACCAGCTACTCTTCCTGGGGTTTATTATGGACCCCCATTACTTCCTGCCAAGGCACCAGCTACTCTTCCTGGGGTTTATTATGGATCCCCATTAGTTCCAAGGCAGCACAAAATGTATAACACCACCGCAAATAATGTGTATGTAGAATGTGTGTGTGCTAGCGTGTGTGTGTGCTAGCGTGTGTGTGTGTGCTAGCGTGTGTGAGTGCTAGCGTGTGTGTGTGTCAATGTGTGTGTGTGCTAGCGTGTGTGTGTGTATCCTAGCGTGTGTGTGTGTGCTCGTGTGTGTGTGTGTGTGTGCTAGTGTGTGTGTGTGTGCTAGCGTGTGTGTGTGCTAGTGTGTGTGTGTGTGTGTGCTAGCGTGTGTGTGTGTGCTAGCATGTGTGTGTGTTAGCATGTGTGTGTATGTGTGTGCTAGCATGTGTGTTTGCTAGCGTGTGTGTGTGCTAGCGTGTGTGTGTGTGCTAGCGTGTGTGTGTGTGCTAGCGTGTGTGTGTGCTAGCGTGTGTGTGCTAGTGTGTGTGTTTGCTAGCGCGTGTGTGTTAGCGTGTGTGTGTGTGTGCTAGCGTGTGTGTGTGTGCTAGCGTGTGTGTGTGCTAGTGTGTGTTTGTGCTAGCTTATGTGTGTGCTAGTGTGTGTGTGTGCTAGCGTGTGTGTGTGTGTGTGCTTGTGTGTGTGTGTGTGTGCTAGTGTGTGTGTTTGTGCTAGCGTGTGTGTGTGTGCTAGTGTGTGTGTGTGCTAGCGTATGTGTGTGCTAGTGTGTGTGTGTGCTAGCGTGTGTGTGTGTGCTTGTGTGTGTGTGTGCTAGTGTGTGTGTGTGCTAGTGTGTGTGTGTGCTTGTGTGTGTGTGTGCTAGTGTGTGTGTGTGCTAGTGTGTGTGTGTGCTAGTGTGTGTGTGTGCTAGTGTGTGTGTGTGCTAGTGTGTGTGTGTGTGTGTGTGCGTATGCGTGTGTCTCTTCACAGTCTGCGTTGTTCCATAAGGTGCCGTTTTATCTGTTAAACAGCTCGGCGCATTCAACATGTCAATACCTCTCATAAATACAAGCAGTGATGAAGTCCATCTCTCCTCCACTTTCAGCCAGGAGAGATTGACATGCATGTTATTGATGTTTGCTGTCCATGTACATTTAAGGGCCAGATGTGCTGCTCTGTTCTGGGTCAACTGTAATTTGCCTATGTCACTCTTTGTGGCACTTGACCATATGACTGGGCAGTAGGCGAAACTAGGGCCTGTAGGACCTGCCTTGTTGATAGTACAGGGCCTGTAGGACCTGCCTTGTTGATAGTGCTGTTAAGCATGCAGAGCAGCCCTTTATTATGGACAGACTTCTCCCCATCCGAGCTACTGCTGCATCAATATGCTTTGACCAGGACAGTTTACAATCCAGGGTTAAACCAAGCAGTTTAGTCTCCTCAACTTGCTCTATTTCCACATGATTCATTACACCATTTAGTTCAAATCAAAATCAAATCAAATTTATTTGTAAAGCCCTTCTTACATCAGCTGATATATCGAAGTGCTGTACTGAAACACAGCCTAAAACCCCCCAAACAGCAAGCAATGCAGGTGTAGAAGCACATTGAGGTTTAGGGTTTAGTGAATGATTTGTCCCAAATACAATGCTTTTAGTTTTTAAATATTTAAAACTCTCTTATTACTGGCCATCCATTCTGAAACTGACTGCAGCTCTCTGCTAAGTGTTGCAGTGATTTCACTTGCTGTGGTAGCTGATGTGTATAGTGTTGAGTCATCAGCACACATAGACATACGGGCTTTACTCATAGCCAGTGGCATGTCATTAGTAAAGTTTGAAAAAGTAAGGGGCCTAGACAACTGCCCTGGGGAATTCCTGACTACCTTGATCATGTTGGAGAGGCTTCCATTAAAGAACACCTCCTGTGTTCTGGTAGACATGTAACTCTTTATCCACATTATACCAGGAGGTGTAAAGCCATAACACATATGTTTTAGCACCAGCAGACTGTGATCAATAATGTTAAAAAGCCACACTGAAGTCTAACAAAACAGCTACCGCAATAATTTATATCATCAATTTCTCTCAGCCAATCATCAGTCATTTGTGTAAGTGCTGTGCTTGTTGAGTGTACTTCCCTATAAGCGTGCTGAAAGTTTGTTGTCAATTTGTTTACTGTGAAATAGCATTGTATCTGGTCAAACACAATTTTTTTCCCCAAAAAAAGTTTACTAAGGGTTGATAACAGGCTGATTGGTCAGCAGTTTGAGCCAGTAAAGGGTGCTTTGCTAATCTTGAGCAGCGGAATGACTTTAGCACCTCTCCAGCCTCCACACGTTCCTGTAGGCTCAGATTAAAGAGAAGGCAAATATAGTCCTCTATCATCGTCAGTAAATTTTATCCCAGTTGTCAGACTGGGATAAGTATGTGTAGCCTGTCTCAGTATGTGTAGCCCATGTATCTGATGCTGTGTGGCCAAAAAGAGTATGACATAGGAATTCCTTAATGTAATTCACACATTGGATGGAACTTTCAAGTGAATTTACTGCTGTGCATTATTACCCTTATATAAAATCCTGACCTTGAATGCCAACACGGCAACAAGAATTGATTTATGACTTATTTGAACAAGAGAATGTACCAAACCTAACCTGAAGCCTTTAATGTGTTGAACCATCATAATTATATAGTAAAAATCCATCTCGCATCGATTAAGATTCAAAATATTATGGCCATCTTAAACTGGGTCTGTGCCCTATCTTGACATTTTGAAAGGGGGGGGGGGGGCATTCAAAATGTTCGGGACATGTCACTGATCTGAAGGCACTATCAGACTATGTACATGGCTGAGACTCCCAGATATCAGCACCATAAGTTTCCACTGACACACACACACACACACACACACGCACACACGCCCGCACACGCCCGCACACGCGCACACGCACACGCGCACACGTACACGCACACGCACACAAACACACACACACACACACACACACACACACACACACACACACACACACACACACACACACACACACCTGTCATTATCTATCGGCACATCATTGAACTGTTTGAGATGGTGTCTTGGTCTGGGAAACTGCCCGTAGGGGGGGAGGGGAGTCAGATATTCAATGGCGAGGAGTGAGGTTAAAAATCAAATCAAATCTAATTTTATATTGTCACATGCACCGAATACAACAGGTGTACAGTCGTGGCCAAAGGTTTTGAGAATGACACAAATGTTAGTCTGCTGCCTCAGTTTGTATGATGGCAATTTGCGTATACTCCAGAATGTTATGAAGAGTGATCAGATGAATTGCAATTAATTGCAAAGTCCCTCTTTGCCATGCAAATGAACTGAATCCCCCAAAAAACATTTCCACTGCATTTCAGCCCTGCCACAAAAGGACCAGCAGACATCATGTCAGTGATTCTCTCGTTAACACAGGTGTGAGTGTTGACGAGGACAAGGCTGGAGATCACTCTGTCATGCTGATTGAGTTTGAATAACAGACTGGAAGCTTTAAAAGGACGGTGGTGCTTGGAATCCTTGTTCTTCCTCTGTCAACAGTGGTTACCTGCAAGGAAACACGTACCGTCATCATTGCTTTGCACAAAAAGGGCTTCACAGGCAAGGATATTGCTGCCAGTAAGATTGCACCTAAATCAACCATTTATCAGATCATCAAGAACTTCAAGGAGAGCGGTTCAATTGTTGTGAAGAAGGCTTCAGGGTGACCAAGACAGTCCAGCAAGCGCCAGGACCGTCTTCTGAAGTTGATTCAGCTGCGGGATCGGGGCACCACCAGTACAGAGCTTGCTCAGGAATGGCAGCAGGCAGGTGTGAGTGCATCTGCACGCACAGTGAGGCAAAGACTTTTGGAGGATGGCCTGGTGTCAAGAAGGGCAGCAAAGAAGCCACTTCTCTCCAGGAAAAACATCAGGGACAGACTGATATTCTGCAAAAGGTACAGGGATTGGAATGCTGAGGACTGGGGTAAAGTCATTTTCTCTGATCCCCTTTCCGATTGTTTGGGGCATCCGGAAAAAAGCTTGTCCGGAGAAGACAAGGTGAGCGCTACCATCAGTCCTGTGTCATGCCAACAGTAAAGCATCCTGAGACCATTCATGTGTGGGGTTGCTTCTCAGCCAAGGGAGTGGGCTCACTCACAATTTTGCCTAAGAACACAGCCATAAATAAAGAATGGTACCAACACATCCTCCGAGAGCAACTTCTCCCAACCATCCAGGAACAGTTTGGTGACGAACAATGCCTTTTCCAGCATGATGGAGCACCTTGCCATAAGGCAAAAGTGATAACTAAGTGGCTCGGGGAACAAAACATTGATATTTTGGCTCCATGGCCAGGAAACTCCCCAGACCTTAATCCCATTGAGAACTTGTGGTCAATCCTCAAGAGCCGGATTGACAAACAAAAACCCACAAATTCTATCAAACTCCATGCATTGATTATGCAAGAATGGGCTGCCATCAGTCAGGATGTGGCCCAGAAGTTAATTGACAGCATGCCAGGGCGGATTGCAGAGGTCTTGAAAAAGAAGGGTCAACACTGCAAATATTGACTCTTTGAATCAACTTCATGTAATTGTCAATAAAAGCCTTTGACACTTCTGAAATGCCTTAATTATACTTCAGTATTCCATAGTAACATCTGACAAAAATATCTAAAGACACTGAAGCAGCAAACTTTGTGGAAATTAATATTTGTGTAATTCTCAAAACTTTTGGCCACGACTGTAGACCTTACAGTGAAATGCTTACTTACAAGACCTTATCCAACAATGCAGTTTTAAGAAAATTCCTTAAAAAAGTAAGAGATAAGAATAACAAATAATTAAAGAGCAGCAGTAAATAACAATAGTGGGGCTATATACAGGGTGTTACGGTACAGAGTCAATGTGGAGGCTATATACAGGGTGTTACGGTACAGAGTCAATGTGGAGGCTATATACAGGGGGGTACCAGTACAGAGTCAATGTGGAGGCTATATACAGGGGGTACCGGTACAGAGTCGATGTGGAGGCTATATACAGGGTGTACCAGTACAGAGTCAATGTGGAGGCTATATACAGGGTGTTACGGTACAGAGTCAATGTGGAGGCTGTATACAGGGGGTACCAGTACAGAGTCAATGTGGAGGCTATATACAGGGGGTACCGGTACAGAGTCAATGTGGAGGCTATATACAGGGGGTACCAGTACAGAGTCAATGTGGAGACTATATACAGGGTGTTACTGTACAGAGTCAATGTGGAGGCTATATACAGGGGGTACCAGTACAGAGTCAATGTGGAGGCTTTATACAGGGTGTTACGGTACAGAGTCAATGTGGAGGCTATATACAGGGGGTACAAGTACAGAGTCAATGTGGAGGCTATATACAGGGTGTTACGGTACAGAGTCAATGTGGAGGCTATATACAGGGGGTACCAGTACAGAGTCAATGTGGAGGCTATATACAGGGTGTTACGGTACAGAGTCAATGTGGAGGCTATATACAGGGTGTTACGGTACAGAGTCAATGTGGAGGCTATATACAGGGGGGTACCAGTACAGAGTCAATGTGGAGGCTTTATACAGGGTGTTACGGTACAGAGTCAATGTGGAGGCTATATACAGGGGGTACCAGTACAGAGTCAATGTGGAGGCTATATACAGGGTGTACCAGTACAGAGTCAATGTGGAGGCTATATACAGGGTGTTACGGTACATAGTCAATGTGGAGGCTATATACAGGGTGTTACGGTACAGAGTCAATGTGGAGGCTATATACAGGGTGATACGGTACAGAGTCAATGTGGAGGCTATATACAGGGGGTACCGGTACAGAGTCAATGTGGAGGCTATATACAGGGGGTACCAGTACAGAGTCAATGTGGAGGCTATATACAGGGGGTACCAGTACAGAGTCAATGTGGAGGCTATATACAGGGGGTACCAGTACAGAGTCAATGTGGAGACTATATACAGGGTGTTACTGTACAGAGTCAATGTGTCAACATGCGGGGGCCACCGGTGTTGAGGTAATTGAGGTAATTATGTACTGGCTATGTGTCACTCCCTGATCTGTTTCACCTGTCCTTGTGCTTGTCTCCACACCCCTCCAGGTGTCGCCCATCTTTCCCATTATTCCCTGGGTACTTATACCTGTGTTCTCTGTTTGTCTGTTGCCAGTTCGTCTTGTTTGCCATGTCAACCAGTGTTTGTCTCAGCTTCTGCTTTTCCCCAGTCTCTTTTTTTCTCACCCTCCTGGTTTTGACCTTTACCTGACTCAGAGCCTGCCTGCCCCCTCTGCCTGCCCCCTGAGCCTGCCCCCTCTGCCTGCCCCTGAGCCTGACCCCTCTGCCTGCCCCTGAGCCTGACCCCTCTGCCTGCCCCCTCTGCCTGCCCCCTGAGCCTGACCCCTCTGCCTGCCCCTGAGCCTGACCCCTCTGCCTGCCCCCTCTGCCTGCCCCCTCTGCCTGCCCCTGAGCCCTGACCCCTCTGCCTGCCCCCTCTGCCTGCCCCCTCTGCCTGCCCCCTCTGCCTGCCCCTGAGCCTGACCCCTCTGCCTGCCCCTGAGCCTGCCCCCTCTGCCTGCCCCTGAGCCTGACCCCTCTGCCTGCCCCCTCTGCCTGCCCCTCTGCCTGCCCCTGAGCCTGCCCCCTCTGCCCTACCCCCTCTGCCTGCCCCTGAACCTGACCCCTCTGCCTGACCCCTCTGCCTGCCCTGAGCCTGACCCCTCTGCCTGCCCCCTCTGCCTGCCCCCTCTGCCTGCCCATGAGCCTGCCCCCTCTGCCTGACCCCTCTGCCTGCCCCTGAGCCTGACCCCTCTGCCTGCCCCCCTCTGCCTGCCCTCTCTGCCTGCCCCTGAGCCTGCCCCCTCTGCCTGCCCCCTCTGCCTGCCCCTGAGCCCTGACCCCTCTGCCTGACCCCTCTGCCTGCCCCTGAGCCTGACCCCTCTGCCTGCCCCCTCTGCCTGCCTGCCCCCTCTGCCTGCCCCTGAGCCTGACCCCTCTGCCTGCCCCCTCTGCCTGCCCCTGAGCCTGACCCCTCTGCCTGCCCCTGAGCCTGCCCCCTCTGCCTGCCCCCTCTGCCTGCCCCTGAGCCTGACCCCTCTGCCTGCCCCCTCTGCCTGCCCCCTCTGCCTGCCCCCTCTGCCTGCTGTCCTGTACCTTTGCTCACCACTCTGTATTATCGACCCCTGCCTGCCTTGACCTGTCGTTTGCCTGCCCCTGTTACTGTAATAAACATTGTTACTTCAACACAGTCTGCATTTGGGTCTTACCGGAAACCTGATACTATGCATAGATAATAACAGCAAGTAGCAGCAGCGTGGGGGGGGGGGGGGGGCAATGCAAATAGTCTGGGTAGCCATTTGATTAGCTGTTCAGGAGTCTTATGGCTTGGGGGTAGAAGCTGTTTAGAAGCCTCTTGGACCTAGACTTGGCGCTCCGGTACCGCTGCCGTGCGGTAGCAGAGAGAACAGTCTATGACTGGGGTGGCTGGAGTCTTTGACAATTTTTAGGGCCTTCCTCTGACACCGCCTGGTATAGAGGTCCTGGATGGCAGGAAGCTTGGCCTCAGTGATGTACTGGGCCGTTCGCACTACCCTCTGTAGTGCCTTGCGGTCGGAGGCCGAGCAGTTGCCGTACCAGGCAGTGATGCAACCCGTCAGGATGCTCTCGATGGTGCAGCTGTAAAACCTTTTGAGGATCTGAGGACCCATGCCAAATCTTTTCAGTCTCCTGAGGGGGAATAGGTTTTGTCGTGCCCTCTTCACGACTGTCTTGGTGTTCTTTGGACCATGTTAGTTTGTTGGTGACGTGGACGACAAAGGAGCTCTCGACCTGCTCCAGAGGAGACAGCATTGTTCTGTGTCTGGGAAACTGCCCGAGGCGGAGGGGGGGGGGGGGGGGGGGGGGGGTTAGATATTCAATGGCGAGGAGGTAAAAAACAACATCTAGAGGAGAAAACATTGTTCTGTTTAGTCGTACAGCAGATGATGCATAGAGACTGTCATAGTGTTGCTCTGGTCATGTCTGGACATGTCTGTGTCTGGACACTCATTTAGCTCATTTCCCCTTTTGCTGTTCAGAGTACTGTAAAAACACTCCATCATGAGAGTCTGTGTGTGTGTGACCGAGAGGGTGTGTGTGTGTGACAGAGAGGGTGTGTGTGTGTGAGACAGAGAGGGTGTGTGTGTGTGAGTGTGTGTGAGTCTCTCTGTCTGTGTGTTTCTCTCCTCCTTGTCATTACTGAGGCACTACAACACAACAGGCTCAGTGTTATGATGTATGACTCAGTCCAGAACACACACACACACACACACACACACACACACACACACACACACACACACACACACACACACACACACACACACACACACACACACACACACACACACACACACACACACACACACACACACACACACTTTCCCTAGGAAACTGTCCCAGAAAGATAGGACCATTAGAATAAGTGCTACTGTGATATGAGGTGTCCAACAGCTCCAAATACAACAACAAATGTGTCTGTCTGTCTGTCCCATTTTCTCTGCAGAGAAGACAGATAGATGACAGAGAGGTGAAACAGCAGTAGCCAGGATTTGAATCCATACTGCAGTTGTATGTATGTGATCTAGAGACAGCAGCTTAGACCACTGGACCACCCTAGACAGGGATCTGCAGACAGAGCCGTTCTAGACAGGGATCTGCAGACAGAGACGTTCTAGACAGGGATCTGCAGACAGAGCCGTTCTAGCCAGGGATCTGCAGACAGAGCCGTTCTAGACAGGGATCTGCAGACAGAGCCGTTCTAGACAGGAATCTGCAGACAGAGCCGTTCTAGACAGGGATCTGCAGACAGAGCCGTTCTAGACAGGGATCTGCAGACAGAGCCGTTCTAGACAGGGATCTGCAGACAGAGCCGTTCTAGACAGGGATCTGCAGACAGAGCCGTTCTAGACAGGGATCTGCAGACAGAGCCGTTCTAGACAGGGATCTGCAGACAGAGCCGTTCTAGACAGGGATCTGCAGACAGAGCCGTTGGCATCTCAGTAGTCTGGCTGTGAAAAGCCAACTGACATTTACTCCTGAGGTGCTGACCTGTTGCACCCTCGACAACCACTGTGATTATTATTATTTGACCCTGCTGTTCATCTATGAATGTTTGAACATCTTGGCCATGTTCTTTTATAATCTCCACCCAGCACAGCCAGAAGAGGACTGGCCACCCCTCATAGCCTGGTTCCTCTCCATCCAGCACAGCCAGAAGAGGACTGGCCACCCCTCATAGCCTGGTTCCTCTCTACCCAGCACAGCCAGAAGAGGACTGGCCACCCCTCATAGCCTGGTTCCTCTCCACCCAGCACAGCCAGAAGAGGACTGGCCACCCCTCATAGCCTGGTTCCTCTCTACCCAGCACAGCCAGAAGAGGACTGGCCACCCCTCATAGCCTGGTTCCTCTCCACCCAGCACAGCCAGAAGAGGACTGGCCACCCCTCATAGCCTGGTTCCTCTCCACCCGGAACAGCCAGAAGAGGACTGGCCACCCCTCATAGCCTGGTTCCTCTCTACCCAGCACAGCCAGAAGAGGACTGGCCACCCCTCATAGCCTGGTTCCTCTCTACCCTGCACAGCCAGAAGAGGACTGGCCGCCCCTCATAGCCTGGTTCCTCTCCACCCGGCACAGCCAGAAGAGGACTGGTCACCCCTCATAGCCTGGTTCCTCTCCACCCAGCACAGCCAGAAGAGGACTGGCCACCCCTTATAGCCTGGTTCCTCTCTAGGTTTCTTCCTACGTTCTGGCCTTTCTAGGGAGTTTTTCCTAGCCACCGTGCTTCTACACCTGCATTGCTTGCTGTTTGGGGGGTTTTAGGCTGGGTGTCTGTATAAGCACTTTGTGACATCAGCTGATGTAAAAAGGGCTTTATAAATACATTTGATTGATTGATTGGATCTCAGTCAGATCTAGTTAACCCACGATATCCCAAACCCGCATAGCTGGAGTTTTGGGGGTGTCTGAGCTGTAACTGACTTTGGAGATTATCCAATCGGTGAGCAGCTGCTCTTCTGGCAACACCCCCCCCCCCCCCCCCACTACCGTTAGAAGTTCATAATGAGAAAGTATAAGGCTAAAAGATAAATAATAACGTTGAAATATGTTAAAAATCATTAAAGAAAGATAACGAGGATAATCATGAGTGTAATGGAGGTGTAGATGACACCACACCTTCCAGTGTTCCAACGTGTAAACAAAGGCTCTATAGGATTCCTGCTGACGCCCCTCCTGCAGCCAATGGACATGTCCACTTTAGGTATAACGCCAGGAACCGCTTGTGGATTTGACAGCTCCGACGCGGTTCCACAAACAGCCACCGTCTAAACAGCAGTGATGACGGGGGGGTATCGGCTGTCGGATGAACCTGATTGAATGGAGCCCCGATAATCTGATTGGTCCGTATCTACAGTTATTGTCCTCTGTGATGACAACATACTGTGTCTCTGTCTGTCTGTCTGTATTATATTATGTCAAAGCCATGTGATTATTATCTGGTTAGATTGGCCTGATATTATCGATGGCTGGGGAAAACGAACAATCGCTGCAATAAGTAGGCGTGACAGTACAAATGAGATTATAGGCTAGGTTTTATTGCCTATTAATTCACACAGAGGATATTATTAGGTGATTTTACATCTGCATTACTTGCTGTTTGGGGTTTTAGGCTGGTTTCTGTACAGCACTTTGTGATATTAGCTGATGTAAAAAAAAGGAGATTTATAAATATACATTTGATTGATTTGATTGAATTATGATTGTATCCCAAATGCCCCCCTATTCCCAACATAGTGCACTACATTTAACCATAAGGCTCTGGGTCAAAAGTAGTGCACTATTACAGGGAATAGGGTGCACTAGCCTGGTCAAAAGTAGTGCACTATACAGGGAATAGGGTACAATATGTTTGACGCAGAGGATATGTTATGACACAATCCTAGAGATGTACTGGGTAGGCCGGCATGTTCCAAACCAGAGTGAGGCTTGTTCCAAACCAGAGTGAGGCTTGTTCCAAACCAGTGTGAGGCTTGTTCCAAACCAGAGTAAGGCTTGTTCCAAACCAGAGTGAGGCTTGTTCCAAACCAGAGTGAGGCTTGTTCCAAACCAGAGTGAGGCTTGTTCCAAACCAGAGTGAGGCTTGTTCCAGACCAGAGTGAGGCTTGTTCCAAACCAGAGTGAGCCTTGTTCCAAACCAGAGTGAGGCTTGCTCCAAACCAGAGTGAGGCTTGTTCCAAACCAGAGTGAGGCTTGTTCCAAACCAGTGTGAGGCTTGTTCCAAACCAGAGTGAGGTTTGTTCCAAACCAGAGTGTGAGGCTTTTTTTAGCATGATGTTATTGGCCAAATGTAGCGTTCTTGTTTATTTCAAATGACTTGATTTATTCATAGGCAAACGCCAACACACACACACACACACACACACACACACACACACACACACACACACACACACACACACACACACACACACACAGCTAATGCAATTAACTAGCTAGCCACTACAAATGAACTGACATGGGCTCTTACAGGGACCAAACTGTACATACAGAAAGTATTTTCTTCCCTGGTTATAATTCCAGCTGTTATGCGTTGTGACTGTAATTTATAATCAACATTTTATTTGCATAATTGCAGCTGCTCCTCTTGCATGCAGTCATATGTGATCAAAGATATCTACATCTCTAAAGAACAGCCAGGCTCTTTCGCTCTTTCTCTCTCTCTCTCTCTCTCTCTCTCTCTCTCTCTCTCTTTAAATTCTCTTTCTCTCTCTCTGTCTTTTCTCTCTCTCCTCTCTCTCTCTTTCTCTCTCTACCCCTCCCTCCCTCCCTCCCTCCCTCCCTCCCTCCCTCCCTCCCTCCCTCCCTCCCTCCCTCCCTCCCTCCCTCCCTCTCTCTCTTTTTTTTCCTCTCTCTCTCTTTATTTCCCCCCCCCCCCCCCTCTCTCTCTCTCTCTCTCGCTCTCTCTTTCATTCTCTGTATTTTTATCTCACCCTATCGATGTATGTTTGTAAATTGTTAGTGCGGGGAGCGTGTAAATGTGGTGTTTTTAGTGCAATGAGGATGTCTGACTAAAGTAAGACATCGAAGTCAAAACTCTATCTCTCTCTCTCTCTCTCTCTCTCTCTCTCTCTCTCTCTCTCCCTCTCTCTCTCTCACTCTGTCTCTCTGTCTCTCTCTCTCTCTCTCTCTCTCCCTCTCTCTCTCTATCTCTCTCTGTCTCTCTCTCTCTCTCTCTCTCTCTCACTCTCTCTCTCTGTCTCTCTCTCTCTCTGTCTCTCTCTGTCTCTCTCTCTCTCTCTGTCTCTCTCTCTCTCTCTCTCTCTGTCTCTCTCTCTTGCTCTATTTCGGACCTCTTCGCCCTGTCATGATTCCATGCCCTAAAGGGCTCCTTTCCTCAACCCTCCCTCCCTCCCTCCCTCCCTCCTTCCTTCTTTTTTTCCACTTGGCGTCTTCTTGTCCTCTTTTATTTGATGTCGTCTATTTGTGTGTCTCTCCAGCATCACATTCAGCCAAGCATATCCCTCAGTGTCAATTATCATTAGGACTGTTTTATATACCCTCTCTCTCTCTCTCTCTCTCTCTCTCTCTCTCTCTCTCTCTCTCTCTCTCTCTCCCTCTCTCTCTCTCTCTCTCTCTCTCTCTCTCCTCTCTCTCTCTCTCTCTCTCTTCAAACCCTGTCTCTCTCCCTCGTTCTATATATATCCCTCTCTCCATCTCCCTCCCTTCCTCTATCTTTCCCTCTTCCCTCTTCCCCCTCTATCTCCGTCTCTCTCTCTCTCTCTTTCTCTCTCTCTCTACCCCTCCTTCACACTCCCTCTCTCTCTCTCCCTCCCTCTATCTCTCTCTCTCCCTCTCCTCTTCTTTCCCTCCCTCCCCTTCCCCTCCCTCTCTCTCCCCCTTCTCACAAACCAATACCCAGAGACTCTCCTCTCCAGACAGACTGCTGCATCATAGTGGCCATTTTAAGTGCATAAATACAAAGTATTTAATAGCTCTTAAACCGTTGAGCCAAATCCATTATGAGGTGTACCTATAATGTGTATCCCAAATAGCACCCTATTCCCTATATAGGGAACTACTTTTATAGAACCCTATTCCTTATATAGGGCACTACTTTTATAGAACCCTATTCCCTATATAGTGCACTACTTTAGTGTCTTCCCTGTGGCTCAGTTGGTAGAGCATGGTGTGTGCAACGCCAGGGTTGTGGGTTTGATTCCCACGGGGGGCCAGTACAAAAAAAAACATGTGTGCATTCACTACTGTAAGTTGCTCTGGATAAGAGCGTCTGCTAAATGACTAAAATGTAAAATGTAAATGTTTAGAACAGGACCATAGAGCTCTAGTTAAAAGTTGTGCACTATATAGGAAATATGGTGCCATTGGGGACACAGCTACACAAACCCCACAGTTGTTGAGTGTAAAAACCAGTTGATTGGGCAGAAGCTAGCTTGTCTTCATGCCACTGTGGAGGAGAGGAGGAGGGGAGAGAGGAGGAGAGGAGGAGGGGAGAGAACAGAGGAGGAGAGGAGGAGAGGAGGAGAAGGAGGAAAGGAGAGGACAGAGGAGGAGGAGAGGAGGAGGACAGGACAGAGGAGAGGAGAGAACAGAGGAGGAGAGGAGAGAACAGAGGAGGAGAGGAGAGAGGAGGAGAAGGAGGAAAGGAGAGGACAGAGGAGGAGGAGAGGAGGAGGACAGGACAGAGGGGAGAGTGTTGGGTGGTAGCTATCTCTTCTTCCTGACACTGATGATGTGTTGCTTTGATGCAGCCAGCCCTATTTTACCATGGTGACCGACTGGCTGTTGTAGATGTGACTCATCTCTCTAGCTCCCTCGTTGTCTCTCTCTCTCTCTCTCTTTCTTGCTCTGTCTCACTCTCAACCTCTTTCTCTCCCTCTCTGACTCATTTCACTGCTCTCTCTCTGTCTCTCGCTCTCTCCCTCACTTAATCACCCTCTTTCTTTCTCTCTCTCGCTCTCTCTCTCTCTCTCCATCTCTACTCTCTACTCTCCCCTCTCTTTGTCTCGTTCTATTCCTGAGGGTGTAATTTACTCTGCTGTTCCTGTGGCCTATCTGAGCTTTAAAAACAAACAAAACATTTACTCTGCTGTTACTGTGGCCTATCTGAGCTTTAACAACAAACAAAACATTTACTCTGCTGTTACTGTGGCCTATCTGAGCTTTAAAAACAAACAAAACATTTACTCTGCTGTTACTGTGACCTACCTGAGCTTTAACAACAAACAAAACATTTACTCTGCTGTTACTGTGGCCTACCTGAGTTTAACAACAAACAAAACATTTACTCTGCTGTTACTGTGGCCTACCTGAGTTTAACAACAATAATAATAATACCAGGTGGTAACAACGCAGTAGCATGGAGAAGCATCTACCGACCATGTAATACCAGGCCACTGTGGTAACAACGCAGTAGCATGGAGAAGCATCTACCGACCATGTAATACCAGGCCACTGTGGTAACAACGCAGTAGCATGGAGAAGCATCTACCAACCATGTAATACCAGGCCACTGTGGTAACAACGCAGTAGCATGGAGAAGCATCTACCAACCATGTAACACCAGGCCACTGTGGTAACAACGCAGTAGCATGGAGAAGCATCTACCGACCATGTAATACCAGGCCACTGTGGTAACAACGCAGTAGCATGGAGAAGCATCTACCGACCATGTAATACCAGGCCACTGTGGTAACAACGCAGTAGCATGGAGAAGCATCTACCAACCACCTTATATTTTATCATTTGGTGTCCAGACAAAACACGTGCAGGTAGTCATGCAGTTGGGTGATAGTTAATGACTAGCTAGTCTCACAGAGGAACAGCATGACTAGTTAATGACTACCTAGTCTCACAGGGGAACAACATGACTAGTTAATGACTACCTAGTCCCACAGAGGAACAACATGACTAGTTAATGACTAGCTAGTCTCACAGAGGAACAACATGACTAGTTAATGACTAGCTAGTCCCACAGAGGAACAACATGACTAGTTAATGACTAGCTAGTCTCACAGAGGAACAACATGACTAGTTAATGACTAGCTAGTCTCACAGAGGAACAACATGACTAGTTAATGACTAGCTAGTCTCACAGAGGAACAACATGACTAGTTAATGACTAGCTAGTCTCACAGGGGAACAACATGACTAGTTAATGACTAGCTAGTCTCACAGAGGAACAACATGACTAGTTAATGACTAGCTAGTCTCACAGAGGAACAACATGACTAGTTAATGACTAGCTAGTCTCACAGGGGAACAACATGACTAGTTAATGACTACCTAGTCCCACAGAGGAACAACATGACTAGTTAATGACTAGCTAGTCTCACAGGGGAACAACATGACTAGTTAATGACTAGCTAGTCTCACAGAGGAACAACATGACTAGTTAATGACTAGCTAGTCCCACAGAGGAACAACATGACTAGTTAATGACTAGCTAGTCTCACAGAGGAACAACATGACTAGTTAATGACTAGCTAGTCTCACAGAGGAACAGCATGACTAGTTAATGACTAGCTAGTCTCACAGAGGAACAACATGACTAGTTAATGACTAGCTAGTCTCACAGAGGAACAACATGACTAGTTAATGACTAGCTAGTCTCACAGGGGAACAACATGACTAGTTAATGACTACCTAGTCCCACAGAGGAACAACATGACTAGTTAATGACTAGCTAGTCTCACAGAGGAACAACATGACTAGTTAATGACTAGCTAGTCTCACAGGGGAACAACATGACTAGTTAATGACTACCTAGTCTCACAGGGGAACAACATGACTAGTTAATGACTACCTAGTCTCACAGAGGAACAACATGACTAGTTAATGACTAGCTAGTCTCACAGGGGAACAACATGACTAGTTAATGACTAGCTAGTCTCACAGAGGAACAACATGACTAGTTAATGACTAGCTAGTCTCACAGAGGAACAACATGACTAGTTAATGACTACCTAGTCTCACAGAGGAACAACATGACTAGTTAATGACTACCTAGTCTCACAGAGGAACAACATGACTAGTTAATGACTACCTAGTCTCACAGAGGAACAACATGACTAGTTAATGACTACCTAGTCTCACAGGGGAACAACATGACTAGTTAATGACTAGCTAGTCTCACAGGGGAACAACATGACTAGTTAATGACTAGCTAGTCTCATAGAGGAACAACATGACTAGTTAATGACTACCTAGTCTCACAGAGGAACAACATGACTAGTTAATGACTAGCTAGTCTCACAGAGGAACAACATGACTAGTTAATGACTACCTAGTCTCACAGAGGAACAACATGACTAGTTAATGACTACCTAGTCTCACAGAGGAACAACATGACTAGTTAATGACTACCTAGTCTCACAGAGGAACAACATGACTAGTTAATGACTAGCTAGTCTCACAGAGGAACAACATGACTAGTTAATGACTAGCTAGTCTCACAGAGGAACAACATGACTAGTTAATGACTAGCTAGTCTCACAGAGGAACAACATGACTAGTTAATGACTAGCTAGTCTCACAGAGGAACAACATGACTAGTTAATGACTAGCTAGTCTCACAGGGAACAACATGACTAGTTAATGACTAGCTAGTCTCACAGAGGAACAACATGACTAGTTACTGACTAGCTAGTCCCACAGAGGAACAACATGACTAGTTAATGACTAGCTAGTCTCACAGGGGAACAACATGACTAGTTAATGACTAGCTAGTCTCACAGAGGAACAACATGACTAGTTAATGACTATGTATTCTCACAGACGAACAACATGACTAGTTAATGACTAGCTAGTCCCACAGAGGAACAACATGACTAGTTAATGACTACCTAGTCTCACAGAGAAACAACATGACTAGTTAATGACTACCTAGTCTCACAAAGGAACAATATGACTAGTTAATGACTACCTAGTCTCACAGAGGAACAACATGACTAGTTAATGACTAGCTAGTCTCACAGAGGAACAACATGACTAGTTAATGACTAGCTAGTCTCACAGGGGAACAACATGACTAGTTAATGACTAGCTAGTCTCACAGAGGAACAACATGACTAGTTAATGACTAGCTAGTCTCACAGAGGAACAACATGACTAGTTAATGACTAGCTAGTCTCACAGGGGAACAACATGACTAGTTAATGACTAGCTAGTCTCACAGAGGAACAACATGACTAGTTAATGACTACCTAGTCTCACAGGGGAACAACATGACTAGTTAATGACTAGCTAGTCTCACAGAGGAACAACATGACTAGTTAATGACTACCTAGTCTCACAGTGAAACAACATGACTAGTTAATGACTAGCTAGTCTCACAGGGGAACAACATGACTAGTTAATGACTAGCTAGTCTCACAGAGGAACAACATGACTAGTTAATGACTAGCTAGTCTCACAGAGGAACAACATGACTAGTTAATGACTAGCTAGTCTCACAGAGGAACAACATGACTAGTTAATGACTACCTAGTCTCACAGAGGCACAACATGACTAGTTAATGACTACCTAGTCTCACAGAGGAACAACATGACTAGTTAATGACTAGCTAGTCCCACAGAGGAACAACATGACTAGTTAATGACTAGCTAGTCTCACAGAGGAACAACATGACTAGTTAATGACTAGCTAGTCTCACAGAGGAACAACATGACTAGTTAATGACTACCTAGTCTCACAGAGGAACAACATGACTAGTTAATGACTACCTAGTCTCACAGAGGAACAACATGACTAGTTAATGACTACCTAGTCTCACAGGGGAACAACATGACTAGTTAATGACTACCTAGTCTCACAGAGGAACAACATGACTAGTTAATGACTAGCTAGTCTCACAGGGGAACAACATGACTAGTTAATGACTAGCTAGTCTCACAGGGGAACAACATGACTAGTTAATGACTACCTAGTCTCACAGGGGAACAACATGACTAGTTAATGACTACCTAGTCTCACAGAGGAACAACATGACTAGTTAATGACTAGCTAGTCTCACAGGGGAACAACATGACTAGTTAATGACTAGCTAGTCTCACAGGGGAACAACATGACTAGTTAATGACTACCTAGTCCCACAGAGGAACAACATGACTAGTTAATGACTAGCTAGTCTCACAGGGGAACAACATGACTAGTTAATGACTAGCTAGTCTCACAGAGGAACAACATGACTAGTTAATGACTAGCTAGTCCCACAGAGGAACAACATGACTAGTTAATGACTAGCTAGTCTCACAGAGGAACAACATGACTAGTTAATGACTAGCTAGTCTCACAGAGGAACAGCATGACTAGTTAATGACTAGCTAGTCTCACAGAGGAACAACATGACTAGTTAATGACTAGCTAGTCTCACAGAGGAACAACATGACTAGTTAATGACTAGCTAGTCTCACAGGGGAACAACATGACTAGTTAATGACTACCTAGTCCCACAGAGGAACAACATGACTAGTTAATGACTAGCTAGTCTCACAGAGGAACAACATGACTAGTTAATGACTAGCTAGTCTCACAGGGGAACAACATGACTAGTTAATGACTACCTAGTCTCACAGGGGAACAACATGACTAGTTAATGACTACCTAGTCTCACAGAGGAACAACATGACTAGTTAATGACTAGCTAGTCTCACAGGGGAACAACATGACTAGTTAATGACTAGCTAGTCTCACAGAGGAACAACATGACTAGTTAATGACTAGCTAGTCTCACAGAGGAACAACATGACTAGTTAATGACTACCTAGTCTCACAGAGGAACAACATGACTAGTTAATGACTACCTAGTCTCACAGAGGAACAACATGACTAGTTAATGACTACCTAGTCTCACAGAGGAACAACATGACTAGTTAATGACTACCTAGTCTCACAGGGGAACAACATGACTAGTTAATGACTAGCTAGTCTCACAGGGGAACAACATGACTAGTTAATGACTAGCTAGTCTCATAGAGGAACAACATGACTAGTTAATGACTACCTAGTCTCACAGAGGAACAACATGACTAGTTAATGACTAGCTAGTCTCACAGAGGAACAACATGACTAGTTAATGACTACCTAGTCTCACAGAGGAACAACATGACTAGTTAATGACTACCTAGTCTCACAGAGGAACAACATGACTAGTTAATGACTACCTAGTCTCACAGAGGAACAACATGACTAGTTAATGACTAGCTAGTCTCACAGAGGAACAACATGACTAGTTAATGACTAGCTAGTCTCACAGAGGAACAACATGACTAGTTAATGACTAGCTAGTCTCACAGAGGAACAACATGACTAGTTAATGACTAGCTAGTCTCACAGAGGAACAACATGACTAGTTAATGACTAGCTAGTCTCACAGGGAACAACATGACTAGTTAATGACTAGCTAGTCTCACAGAGGAACAACATGACTAGTTACTGACTAGCTAGTCCCACAGAGGAACAACATGACTAGTTAATGACTAGCTAGTCTCACAGGGGAACAACATGACTAGTTAATGACTAGCTAGTCTCACAGAGGAACAACATGACTAGTTAATGACTATGTATTCTCACAGACGAACAACATGACTAGTTAATGACTAGCTAGTCCCACAGAGGAACAACATGACTAGTTAATGACTACCTAGTCTCACAGAGAAACAACATGACTAGTTAATGACTACCTAGTCTCACAAAGGAACAATATGACTAGTTAATGACTACCTAGTCTCACAGAGGAACAACATGACTAGTTAATGACTAGCTAGTCTCACAGAGGAACAACATGACTAGTTAATGACTAGCTAGTCTCACAGGGGAACAACATGACTAGTTAATGACTAGCTAGTCTCACAGAGGAACAACATGACTAGTTAATGACTAGCTAGTCTCACAGAGGAACAACATGACTAGTTAATGACTAGCTAGTCTCACAGGGGAACAACATGACTAGTTAATGACTAGCTAGTCTCACAGAGGAACAACATGACTAGTTAATGACTACCTAGTCTCACAGGGGAACAACATGACTAGTTAATGACTAGCTAGTCTCACAGAGGAACAACATGACTAGTTAATGACTACCTAGTCTCACAGTGAAACAACATGACTAGTTAATGACTAGCTAGTCTCACAGGGGAACAACATGACTAGTTAATGACTAGCTAGTCTCACAGAGGAACAACATGACTAGTTAATGACTAGCTAGTCTCACAGAGGAACAACATGACTAGTTAATGACTAGCTAGTCTCACAGAGGAACAACATGACTAGTTAATGACTACCTAGTCTCACAGAGGCACAACATGACTAGTTAATGACTACCTAGTCTCACAGAGGAACAACAGGACTAGTTAATGACTACCTAGTCTCACAGGGGAACAACATGACTAGTTAATGACTACCTAGTCTCACAGAGGAACAACATGACTAGTTAATGACTAGCTAGTCTCACAGAGGAACAACATGACTAGTTAATGACTAGCTAGTCTCACAGAGGAACAACATGACTAGTTAATGACTAGCTAGTCTCACAGGGGAACAACATGACTAGTTAATGACTAGCTAGTCTCACAGAGGAACAACATGACTAGTTAATGACTAGCTAGTCCCACAGAGGAACAACATGACTAGTTAATGACTAGCTAGTCTCACAGAGGAACAACATGACTAGTTAATGACTAGCTAGTCTCACAGAGGAACAACATGACTAGTTAATGACTACCTAGTCTCACAGAGGAACAACATGACTAGTTAATGACTACCTAGTCTCACAGAGGAACAACATGACTAGTTAATGACTACCTAGTCTCACAGGGGAACAACATGACTAGTTAATGACTACCTAGTCTCACAGAGGAACAACATGACTAGTTAATGACTAGCTAGTCTCACAGGGGAACAACATGACTAGTTAATGACTAGCTAGTCTCACAGGGGAACAACATGACTAGTTAATGACTACCTAGTCTCACAGGCGAACAACATGACTAGTTAATGACTACCTAGTCTCACAGAGGAACAACATGACTAGTTAATGACTAGCTAGTCTCACAGGGGAACAATATGACTAGTTAATGACTAGCTAGTCTCACAGAGGAACAACATGACTAGTTAATGACTACCTAGTCTCACAGAGGAACAACATGACTAGTTAATGACTAAATCAAATCAAATCCAATCAAATGTATTTATAAAGCCCTTCTTACATTAGCTGATATATCAAAGTGCTGTACAGAAACTCAGCCTAAAACCCCAAACAGAAAGCAATGCAGGTGTAGAAGCACGGTGGCTAGGAAAAACTCCCTAGGAAAGGCCAGAACGTAGGAAGAAACCTAGAGAGGAACCAGGCTATGAGGGGTGGCCAGTCCTCTTCTGGCTGTGCACCACATCAAACCTGACCCTAACCTTAAATTCACCAAACCTGACCCTAACTTTAAATACACCAAACCTGACACTAACCCTAACCTTAAATACACCCAACCTGACCCTAACTTTAAATACACCAAACCTGACACTAACCCTAACTTTAAATACACTAAACCTGTCCCTAACCTTAAATACACCAAACCTGACACTAACCCTTTGGGTGGAACACACACACACACACACACACACACACACACACACACACACACACCACACACACACACACACACACACACACACACACACACACACACACACACACACACACTCTCTCAGGAACACGATGGTGTTCTCCGTGTTGCTCTACGACTCCCACAAGTGTCACGGGACTCATCTGAAGGTAGCCAGTACCATTTAAAACCTAATGGAAGTATGAAGGTAGTTTTATGCCCCCCCCCCCCAGAAAGGGGTTAGATATGTGGAAACAATATTTAGAGTTTTATATCTCCTAGATTTATAAGACAGACACTTCAAAACCTTATTTGTCATGATTTATTTTGTTGACCTTCGTTTTTCCCATTTCTGAACGTGTTATTCAATGTGTTTCTATGGGCTTTAATAGTAAAGGACATATGTATATGTGTGGTGTGTGTGACAGGACCATGTAACATCCTGGAAATCGGTCTCATGAAAACGTTTGAAGGGGGAGGGGTTGCATGCGTTTGTGTGAGTGTGAGTGTACTGTAAGACATTCTCAGCCTAGCCTTGAACACACATAACTTGTTTGTTATGGATGAGTTCACAGATAGAATCTGAACTTACTTCATCTGCATTTACCATGAATTTGATGGCAACAATTTTTTTTTTTTATTCCTTAGTGTGGCGTGGTTTTACCTTATTTATTTATTGTAAACTTTTACAGCACTTATCTTGAAAGCACTTTCTTTTATACTTAGTGTGGTATGTTGATTCGTCCATTGTGGATTTGTCCTTGTTTGATAGCACTTATGATTGTCCTTAATACGTACTTTTATTTGTTTATTTATTGGACGGTTCTCCCTTTTGGGCCCTCCCCTTTTCCCTTATTTTTCTTTCCTTTGATCCCTGACCCCTAGTTCCTAATTCCTAATCCTAGTCCCTATACCTAACCCTAACCCCTAGTTCCTAAATCCTAGTCCCAGTCCCTATACCTAACCTTAATCCTTAGACCTGAATACCTAACCCTAACCCCTAGTTCCTAAATCCTAGTCCTAGTCCCTATACCTAACCTTAATCCTTAGACCTGAATACCTAACCCTAACCCCTAGTTCCTAAATCCTAGTCCTAGTCCCTATACCTAACCTTAATCCTTAGACCTGAATACCTAACCCTAACCCCTAGTTCCTAAATCCTAGTCCCAGTCCCTATACCTAACCTTAATCCTTAGACCTGAATACCTAACCCTAACCCCTAGTTCCTAAATCCTAATCCCAGTCCCTATACCTAACCTTAATCCTTAGACCTGAATACCTAACCCTAACCCCTAGTTCCTAAATCCTAATCCCAGTCCCTATACCTAACCTTAATCCTTAGACCTGAATACCTAACCCTAACCCCTAGTTCCTAAATCCTAATCCCAGTCCCTATACCTAACCTTAATCCTTAGACCTGAATACCTAACCCTAACCCCTAGTTCCTAAATCCTAATCCCAGTCCCTATACCTAACCTTAATCCTTAGACCTGAATACCTAACCCTAACCCCTAGTTCCTAAATCCTAGTCCCAGTCCCTATACCTAACCTTAATCCTTAGACCTGAATACCTAACCCTAACCCCTAGTTCCTAAATCCTAATCCCAGTCCCTATACCTAACCTTAATCCTTAGACCTGAATACCTAACCCTAACCCCTAGTTCCTAAATCCTAATCCCAGTCCCTATACCTAACCTTAATCCTTAGACCTGAATACCTAACCCTAACCCCTAGTTCCTAAATCCTAATCCCAGTCCCTATACCTAACCTTAATCCTTAGACCTGAATACCTAACCCTAACCCCTAGTTCCTAAATCCTAGTCCCAGTCCCTATACCTAACCTTAATCCTTAGACCTGAATACCTAACCCTAACCCCTAGTTCCTGAATCCTAATCCTAGTCCCTATACCTAACCTTAATCCTTAGACCTGAATACCTAACCCTAACCCCTAGTTCCTAAATCCTAGTCCCAGTCCCTATACCTAACCTTAATCCTTAGACCTGAATACCTAACCCTAACCCCTAGTTCCTAAATCCTAACCCTAATCTCCCACCCTAACCCCTCGACCCTCATGCCTAACCCTAACCCTGACCCCAACCCTAAATCTAACCCTAACCCTAACCCTAACCTCTAGACCCCCATACCTAATCCTAATTTAACCCTGACCCTAACCCTGACCCTAACCCTAACCCCAACCCTAACTCTAACCCTAACCCCTAGTTCCTAAATCCTAACCCTTATCCCCCACCCTAACCCCTCGACCCTCATGCCTAACCCTAACCCTAACCTCTAGACCCCCATACCTAATCCTAATTTAACCCTGACCCTAACCCTGACCCTAACCCTGACCCTAACCCTGACCCTAACCCTAAATCTAACCCTAACCCCTAGTTCCTAAATCCTAACCCTTATCCCCCACCCTAACCCCTCGACCCTCATGCCTAACCCTAACCCTAACCTCTAGACCCCCATACCTAATCCTAATTTAACCCTGACCTTAACCCTGACCCTAACCCTAACCCCAACCCTAACTCTAACCCTAACCCCTAGACCATCGTTCTGACCTTGGCCCCTGGTCTCTAATTCTTAGTACTGAATCCCTGGTTCTTAACCCAAGCGTTATTTTAAATTCTGATTCTGGTCCTCTTTAATTGAATTTTTTAGTCATTCAAGTATTTTTATACACAAGTCTTACCATTTATTTTAAAGGTTTTGCCAGTGCAGATCAGATTCGTCTGTTATTTATTAAACCTAACCCTAACCCTAACCCCAACCCCAACCCTAACCCCAACCCTAACCCCAACCCTAAACCTAACCCCAACCTCAACCCCAACCCCAACCCCAACCCCAACCCTAACCCTAACCCCAACCCTAACCCTAACCCTAACCCCAACCCCAACCCCAACACTAACCCCAACCCCAACCCTAACCCCAACCCCAACCCCAACACTAACCCCAACCCCAACCCTAACCCCAACCCTAACCCCAACCATAACCCTAACCCCAACCCTAACCCCAACCATAACCCCAACCATAACCCTAACCCCAACCCTAACCCTAACCCACTAGAGTCGTCAACCTAATTAGCATAATTTTTTAACATTTTCAATCATTTTCTTTCACTTTTAAAATGTGGAGCAGATCGGTAGGACAAAATAGATATAATTTTAAGGCAGCAAAATGTGAAGGGTGTGCATGGGGTGTGTAGACTCTGACTAGACACTGTATATGTGAAATAAACCTTCCCCTCTCTTCCTTTATCAGACAATGGTCACGATCAACAAACACACTCATACCTCATACTGAATGATGGTACCAGGATGGTGCCAGGATGAAGGAAGCTGACACAGCCAACACACTGCCAACACACTGCCAACACACTGCCAACACACAGCCAACAAGGAAGTTTAGATACAGTGTGATAAAGACAGAGAATGGGAACATTTCTGACCTAAATATTGACTCCTGTGTGGGGCTTTGGGTGGAGAACACACACACATATGCACACGCGCACACACACGCACGCACGCACGCACACACACACACACACACACACACACACACACACACACACACACACACACACACACACACACACACACACACACACACACACACACACCACACACACACACACACACACACACACACACACTCTCTCTCTCTCAGGAACACGATGGTGTTCTCCGTGTTGCTCTACGACTCCCACAAGTGTCACGGGACTCATCTGAAGGTAGCCAGTACCATTTAAAACCTAATGGAAGTATGAAGGTAGTTTTATGCCCCCCCCCCCAGAAAGGGGTTAGATATGTGGAAACAATATTTAAAGAGTTTTATATCTCCTAGATTTATAAAACAGACACTTCAAAACATTATTTGTCATGATTTATTTTGTTGACCTTCGTTTTTCCCATTTCTGAACGTGTTATTCAATGTGTTTCTATGGGTTTTAATAGTAAAATACAAAAGTATATATTTTTCAAATACTTTTTTAATATATTTTTTGGGGGATACCTAAAGGGGTCCTAAAATTCTAAATCCAATATCTAAATGATCTGTATTATGACGATTCGATATATCAGCTCAGCAGAAGACATAGAAAACCATCTAAGAGGACAACCCTTCGTTGTCTTCTGAATACTTAACCCTGGGATAGAGTTTTATCTTTCAACAAGTAGACACATTTTAATGCCAAAGACACACCAGAATGGCTTTCCAAGAAGTGTTGTGTTCCTGAGAGGTCCAGTCTCAGTCCTGAATTTAAATTTGCTTGAAAATCAGAGGCAAGGTTTGAATATCAGTTTCCATTAAGGATTCCCAAACAAATCTACTGAACTTGAGACATTTTGGACAAAAACATTGGATATGTTGCCCTTAGAGCTGTGCCACGTTGGAAGAATCTTATTCCAAGAGGTTCCCAGCTGTAATGTGTGAGCGCATTTTGAAAATGTGGACTAGGTTGTGTAGATCTGTAGGACAAAAAAACACTTTTTAGATTACAAGGTAGCAAAATGTGAAGAGGGTGCAAGGAGTGTGTAGATTAAATATTGACTCCTGTGTGGGGTTTTGGGAGGAGCAAACACACACGCACGCACACACACACACACACACACACACACACACACACACACACACACACACACACACAGACACAGACACAGACACAGACACACACACACACACACACACACACACACACACACATAGCTGGAGCCAGTCAGACTATAAAGCGACTTGAGGAGACTCAGTCAAACTCACCGCCTCTGAGACACACTCCTGCAAGACCGCTGCAAGACCACTGCAAGACCACTGCAAGACCTCTGCAAGACCACTGCAAGACCTCTGCAAGACCGCTGCAAGACCGCTGCAAGACCGCGGCAAGACCACTGCAAGACCACTGCAAGACCTCCACAGGTACCGCCTGCTGCTGCTGCAGCATCTGTTCAATACTATCATATCAATGATGATGATTTATCAATGAGAAGTTAATGATTATTACCATCACTCTGTATTTTACAGCTGGGTCAATCCTACAACTGTAGTTAAATAGAGACACTGACAGACTCGCAGAGAGACAGACAGACTGGCAGAGAGACTGATATACTGGTATAGAGACTGCTCTACTGGTAGAGAGACTGATATACTGGTAGAGAGACTGATATACTGGTAGAGAGACTGATATACTGGTAGAGAGACTGATATACTGGTAGAGGGACTGATATACTGGTAGAGGGACTGATATACTGGTAGAGAGACTGATATACTGGTAGAGAGACTGATATACTGGTAGAGAGACTGATATACTGGTAGAGAGACTGATATACTGGTAGAGAGACTGATATACTGGTAGAGAGACTGATATACTGGTAGAGAGACTGATATACTGGTAGAGAGACTGATATACTGGTAGAGAGACTGATATATTGGTAGAGGGACTGATATACTGGTAGAGAGACGGATATACTGGTAGAGAGACTGATATACTGGTAGAGAGACTGATATATTGGTAGAGGGACTGATATACTGGTAGAGAGACGGATATACTGGTAGAGAGACTGATATACTGGTAGAGAGACTGATATACTGGTAGAGAGACTGATATACTGGTAGAGAGACTGATATACTGGTAGAGAGAATGATACACTGGTAGAAGGACTGATATACTGGTAGACTAATATACTGGTAGAGAGACTGATATACTGGTAGAAGGACTGATATACTGATATACTGGTAGAAGGACTGATATACTGATATACTGGTATAGAGACTGATATACTGGTAGAACCCTATAGAACCTGGTACCCTATATAGGGAATAGGGTCTAAAGTAGTGCCCTATATAGGGAATAGGGTCTAAAGTAGTGCACTATATAGGGAATAGGGTCTAAAGTAGTGCCCTATATAGGGTATAGGGTCTAAAGTAGTGCACTATGTAGGGAATAGGGTCTAAAGTAGTGCACTATGTAGGGAATAGGGTCTAAAGTAGTGCCCTATATAGGGACTAGGGTCTAAAGTAGTGCACTATGTAGGGAATAGAATGCCATTTGGGATGCTGTCAGTGTTTGTGTTGTTGTCCTCCTCAGCCATGAAGCACCTGGTGGTTGTAGTCCTGTCTCTGTCTCTGACTGGAGGAGGCTGTATCTCAGTAGATCCAGGTTAGTATACACACACACACACACACCACACACACACACACATACACACACCTACACACACACACACCTACACACACACACACACACACACCACACACACACACACACACACACACACACACACACACACACACACACACACACACCTACACACACACACACCTACACACACACACACACACAACCTACACACCTACACACACACACCTACACACACACACACACACACACACACACACACACCTACACACCTACACACACACACCTACACACACACACACACACACACACACACACACACACCTACACACACACACACCTACACACACACACACACACACACACCTACACACCTACACACACACACACACACACACACACACACACACACACACACACACACATACACACACACACACACACCTACACACACACACACCTACACACACACACACACACACACACCTACACACCTACACACACACACACACACACACACACACACACACACACACACACACACACATACACACACACACACACACACACACTCACACACACACACCTACACACACACACACCTACACACACACACACACACACCTACACACCTACACACACACACACACACACACACACACCACACCTACACACACACCTACACACCTACACACACACATACACACACACACACACACACACACACACACACCTACACACCTACACACCTACACACACACACACACACACACACACACACACACACACACACACACATACACACACACACACACATATTCACACACACACACATTCACACACACACACACACATTCACACACACACATTCACACACACACACACACACACACACACACACACACACACATTCACACACACACACACACACACACACACACACACACACACACACACACACACACACACATACACACACACACACTAGGTCTGTCTATCTAAGGTCCTTTTGTTCCCTCAGACCTTCTGATTGAGATCCACAACACCAACAACTTGTCCGGAGGCCCCAGCGGGGACACTTCTGTCTCCAAGAATGAACCTGCCAGATACAAAGTCCAGAGCTGCAAACAACTCAAAGACAAATACAACATCAAGGATCGTCAGCGAACCACAACACCTTCATTCTTCCCTGTAGCATGAGTTAAAGTAGTCAAGCTTGGAAAATATGTCAATATATTTATATTTATATGTTATTTTTATGTGCTCATATGTTAACATATATATATATACACCATACAGTGCCTTCGGAAAGTATTCAGACCCCTTGACTTTTTCCACATTTTGTGAAGTTACAGCCTTATTCTAAAATGGATTAAAATGGATTAAAACAAATCCTCATCAATCTACACACAAAACCCCATAATGACAAAGTGAAAACTGATTTTTTGAAATGTTTGCAAATGTATAGAACATTTTTAAACAGAAATACCTTATTTACATAAGTATTCAGACCCTTTGCTATGAGACTCGAAAATGAGCTCAGGTGTGTCCTGTGTCCATTGATCATCCTTGAGATGTTTCTACAACTTGATTGGAGTCCACTTGTGGTAAATTCAATTGATTGGACAGGGACTGGGAGACTAGTCAGGATCGAGGGAAAGATGGACGGAGCAAAGTACAGAGAGATCCTTGATGAAAACCTGCTCCAGAGCACTCAGGACCTCAGACTGGGGCGAAGGTTCTCCTCTGCAGTCTGACGGACGAATCTGGTTTTGGCGGATGCCAGGAAAACGCTACCTGCCCCAATGCATAGTGCCAACTGTAAAGTTTGGTGGAGGAAAAATGGTCTAATGCTCTTGTGGCTGAATGGAAGCAAGTCCCCGCAGCAATGTTCCAAAATCTAATGGAAAGCCTTCCCAGAAGAGTGAAGGCTGTTATAGCAAAGAAAGGGGGGACCAACTCCATTTTAACGCCCATAATTTTGGAATGAGATGTTCAATGAGCAGGTGTCATGTAGTGTATATTTTAAATATATTTTGATATATTTGAATTAGGGCTGACCCCATTTAGTCGACTGGTCGATTGTTTGGTCGCTAGGCTGTTGGTCGACCAATATTTCTTTAGTCGAGCAGTAGCAAAAAAGAAGTTTAAAACATGGCGTAGAAGACCGCTGTCTGATTGGCTCCTGTCTGAGCGGACTGATCCATTGTGGAGGCCATGGGGATGGCACAGTCCATCAGTCTAAGACACCTGTCTGATTGGCTCCTGTCTGAGTGGACTGATCCATTGTGGAGGCCGTGGGGATGGCACAGTCCATCAGTCTAAGACATGTGCAACTGAAATTGTATATGGTGATATTACATAACAACAATGGTGCAACACTAATACAAATTGTACTATTTTTTAACAAATGCGTTTCTGCCGTGTTGGATAGATGCGGTTCTGAAAGAAATCAGTGCGTTGTTGAATTGGTGCCTTTTCCTAGACCATGTTGCTATTTACATCATAGCAAAGTTATTCAGCGTATTGGTGTTGAGAACAATGCGGCGCAGGCAGCAGCAGAATGAGATGAGAAAACAGCCCTTGACTTATTGTCTAAGAAAAGTGAGGAGTTAGGAAATCACTACTTCATTAAGTCTATAATCAAAAGCCTAACTGTTAAATGTGTCTTTTTCTTGATCTCCTTATTATTATTATCATTATTTTGATCATGTCACGTCCTGGCCAGTATATAAGGTTAATTGTTTTTGTAGTTTGGTCAGGGCGTGGCAGAGGGTATTTGTTTTATGTGGTTCAGGGTGGTGTGTGTTTGGTTAAAGGGTGTTTGATTTAGTATTTCCGGGGTTTTGGTTTATAGTCTATGTTTATGTATTTCTATGTGTAGTCTGGTGAGTGTGTTTCTATGTTGTGTTGATTGGGGTTGGGACTCTCAGTTGAAGGCAGGTGTTGTCTATCTGCCTTTGATTGAGAGTCCCATATATTAGGGTGTGTTTGTGGTTGTTATTTGTGGGTGATTGTTCTGTGTTAAGCTTTGCTTGGCCAGACTGTTTGTAGTTGTTCGTTCGTTCGTTTCTTTGTTATTTTTGTATGTTCATTTTTGAGAGTAATAAAAAATCAAGATGAGCATACACGTACCTGCTGCGTTTTGGTCCTCCTTCACCGACGACAACCGTGACAGAATCACCCACCACTCAAGGACCAAGCAGCAGAGGAAGGAGCAGACGGCGTTCGAGTTGGACTGGCGGGAGAAGTGGACTTGGGAGGAAGTTCTGGACGGGGCCGGACCTTGGCACCAGGCTGGGGAGAATCGCCGCCCACAGTGGGAAATAGAAGCAGCCAAGGCAGAGAGGCGGTGGTACGAGGCCAGAGACGCGCTGAGGGAGAAGCACGAGAGGCACCCCCAAGAAATTTTTTGGGGGGGCACACGGGTAGTTTGGCTAGGCGAAGGAAGAGCCGGAAGCCAGCTACCCGTGGTTATATGGAGGAGCGTATGGGGTGGAGAGCGCTATGTTTCGCTGAGAAGCGCACTATCTCACCCATACGCACGCACAGTCCGGTGCGAGTTATTCCAGCCCCTCGCAGGTGCCGTGCTAGAGCGGGCATCCAGCCTGGTAGGAGGATGCCTGCGCAGCGCATCTGGTCGCCGGTACGCCTCCGAGGACCAGGCTACCCAACTCCCGCTCTACGCCCGGCTACCATCAGGCCCCTGCACAGCCCAGTCTGCCCTGTACGAGCACTCCGCTCGTGCAGGGCTACTAGTTCCATCCAGCCAAGGCGGGTTGTGCAGGAGGTAAGATCTAGACCGGCTGTGCGCCTCCATAGCCCTGGGTTTCCAGCTCCTGTCTCTCGTGCGGACCCGGAAGTGCGTCAACCCAGTCCGACTCGTCCTGTTCCCGCTCCCCGCACTAGCCTGCAAGTGCGTAAACCCAGCCTCGCCAGTCAACAGTCGTCAGAGCTGCCCGCCAGTCAACAGTCGTCGGAGCTGCCCGCCAGTCAACAGTCGTCGGAGCTGCCCGCCAGTCAACAGTCGTCGGAGCTGCCCGCCAGTCAACAGTCGCCGGAGTGGTCAGACTGCGCTGAACTGCCGGAGTGGCCAGACTGCGCTGAACTGCCGGAGTGGCCAGACTGCGCTGAACTGCCGGAGTGGCCAGACTGCGCTGAACTGCCGGAGTGGCCAGACTGCCCTGAACTGCCGGAGTGGCCAGACTGCCCTGAACTGCCGGAGTGGCCAGACTGCCCTGAACTGCCGGAGTGGCCAGACTGCCCTGAACTGCCGGAGTGGCCAGACTGCCCTGAACTGCCGGAGTGGCCAGACTGCCCTGAACTGCCGGAGTGGCCAGACTGCCCAGACTGTCCCGAGTGGCCAGACTGCCCAGACTGTCCCGAGTGGCCAGACTGCCCAGACTGTCCCGAGTGGCCAGACTGCCCAGACTGTCCCGAGTGGCCAGACTGCCCAGACTGTCCCGAGTGGCCAGACTGCCCAGACTGTCCCGAGTTGCCAGACTGCCCAGACCTGTCCCGAGTTGCCAGACTGCCCAGACTGTCCCGAGTTGCCAGACTGCCCCGAGTTTCCAGACTGCCCAGACTGCCCCGAGTTGCCAGACTGCCCAGACTGCCCCGAGTTGCCAGACTGCCCAGACTGCCCAGAGTTGCCAGACTGCCCAGACTGCCCAGAGTTGCCAGACTGCCCAGACTGTCCCGAGTTGCCAGACTGCCCAGACTGTCCCGAGTTGCCAGACTGCCCAGACTGTCCCGAGTTGCCAGACTGCCCAGACTGTCCCGAGTTGCCAGACTGCCCAGACTGTCCCGAGCTGCCAGACTGCCCAGACTGTCCCGAGCTGCCAGACTGCCCAGACTGCCCAGACTGTCCCGAGCTGCCAGACTGCCCAGACAGCCTGGAACGGCCTGAGCCGGAGCCACCTCCAGAAATAGGTGGGTTGGGGAGGGGGGGTGTAGCACAGTGCCGTCGTTGACGGCAGCCACCCTCCCTTCCCTCCCTTTAGAAAAGGGGAATTTTTCTTTTGGTTTTGCTTGGGGTTATTTTTTGTTAAGGTGCTTCTGGGGTAGCACCTTTAAGGGGGGGGTACTGTCACGTCCTGGCCAGTATAAGGTTAATTGTTTTTGTAGTTTGGTCAGGGCGTGGCAGAGGGTATTTGTTTTATGTGGTTCAGGGTGGTGTGTGTTTGGTTAAAGGGTGTTTGATTTAGTATTTCCGGGGTTTTGGTTTATAGTCTATGTTTATGTATTTCTATGTGTAGTCTGGTGAGTGTGTTTCTATGTTGTGTTGATTGGGGTTGGGACTCTCAGTTGAAGGCAGGTGTTGTCTATCTGCCTTTGATTGAGAGTCCCATATATTGGGGTGTGTTTGTGTTTGTGATTCGTGGGTGATTGTTCTGTGTTAAGCTTTGCTTGGCCAGACTGTTTGTAGTTGTTCGTTCGTTCGTTTCTTTGTTATTTTTGTATGTTCATTTTTGAGAGTAATAAAAAATCAAGATGAGCATACACGTACCTGCTGCGTTTTGGTCCTCCTTCACTGACGACAACCGTGACAGATCATTATAATAATAATTAATGTTATCATTAGTAGGCTTCGTATAGCAGCCTCGTTTAACCACCATTGAGCTGTAGGCCTAAGAGCACATCCTGTTTAGTCTGAATACCGTAACTAACTGAGGCCTATATTTCAGTACTTCTATAGGCTACTGTATCAATCAATCAGTCATTCGTTCATGTCATCACACAGCCTACGAGTCATTTTAATACATTAAGGCATATAGATTGAACATATTTAGTATGTATTTGTGAATATTTTTCTCTGTGTCCTAGATGGGATATACTACCTGACCACGGCTAGCGGGACTGAGTACCAGACCTTCTGTGACATGACCACGGCGGGCGGCGGCTGGACACTTGTGGCAAGCGTGCACGAGAACAACATGTATGGGAAGTGCACGGCAGGCGACCGCTGGACCAGCCAGCAGGGGAATAACATCAACTACCCAGGAGGAGACGGGAACTGGGAGAACACTGCCACCTTTGGGACAGCAGAGGGCGCCACCTCTGACGACTTCAAGGTGGAATACTCCCCTCTTTACTTTATACCACTTCTCTTTACTTTAGAACACTCATCTTTACCTTTAGAACACTCCTCTTTCTCTTTAGAACACTCCTCTTTACTTTAGAACACTCCTCTTTACTTTAGAACACTCCTCTTTCTCTTTAGAACACTCCTCTTTAGAACACTCCTCTTTACCTTTAGAACACTCCTCTTTACATTTAGAACACTCCTCTTTACCTTTAGAACACTCCTCTTTCTCTTTAGAACACTCCTCTTTAGAACACTCCTCTTTACTTTAGAACACTCCTCTTTACCTTTAGAACACGCCTCTTTACCTTTAGAACACTCCTCTTTCTCTTTAGAACACGCCTCTTTACTTTAGAACACTCCTCTTTACCTTAGAACACTCCTCTTTACTTTAGAACACTCCTCTTTACTTTAGAACACTCCTCTTTACCTTAGAACACTCCTCTTTACTTTAGAACACTCCTCTTTCTCTTTAGAACACTCCTCTTTACTTTAGAACACTCCTCTTTAGAACACTCCTCTTTAGAACACTCCTTTAGAACACTCCTCTTTCTCTTTAGAAAACTCCTCTTTAGAACACTCCTCTTTAGAACACTCCTCTTTCTCTTTAGAACATTGCTCTTTAGAACACTCCTCTTTACTTTAGAACACTCCTCTTTACTTTAAAACACTCCTCTTTACTTTAGAACACTCCTCTTTCTCTTTAGAACACTCCTCTTTACTTTAGAACATTCCTCTTTACTTTAGAACACTCCTCTTTACTTTAGAACACTCCTCTTTACTTTAGAACACTCCTCTTACTTTATAACACTCTTCTTTACTTTATAACACTCCTCTTTCTCTTTAGAACACTCCTCTTTACTTTAGAACACTCCTCTTTACTTTAGAACACTCCTCTTTACTTTAGAACACTCCTCTTTACTTTAGAACACTCTTCTTTACTTTAGAACACTCCTCTTTACCTTTAGAACACTCCTCTTTACCTTTAGAACACTCCTCTTTACTTTAGAACACTCTTATTTACTTTAGAACACTCTTCTTTACTTTAGAACACTCCTCTTTACCTTTAGAACACTCCTCTTTACCTTCAGAACACTCATCTTTACTTTAGAACACTCTTCTTTACTTTAGAACACTCCTCTTTACTTTAGAACACTATTCTTTACTTTAGAACACTCTTCTTTACTTTAGAACACTCCTCTTTACCTTCAGAACACTCATCTTTACTTTAGAACACTCCTCTTTACCTTCAGAACACTCATCTTTACTTTAGAACACTCTTCTTTACTTTAGAACACTCCTCTTTACTTTAGAACACTCTTCTTTACTTTAGAACACTCTTCTTTACTTTAGAACATTCCTCTTTAGAACACTCTTCTTTACTTTAGAACACTCCTCTTTACTTTAGAACACTCCTCTTTACTTTAGAACACTCCTCTTTCTCTTTAGAACACTCCTCTTTCTCTTTAGAACACTCCTCTTTAGAACACTCCTTTAGAACACTCCTCTTTCTCTTTAGAAAACTCCTCTTTAGAACACTCCTCTTTAGAACACTCCTCTTTCTCTTTAGAACATTCCTCTTTAGAACATTCCTCTTTACTTTAGAACACTCCTCTTTACTTTAGAACACTCCTCTTTACTTTAGAACACTCCTCTTTCTCTTTAGAAAACTCCTCTTTAGAACACTCCTCTTTAGAACACTCCTTTAGAACACTCTTCTTTCTCTTTAGAACACTCCTCTTTAGAACACTCCTCTTTACTTTAGAACACGCATCTTTACCTTTAGAACACTCCTCTTTACCTTTAGAACACTCCTCTTTACCTTTAGAACACTCGTCTTTCCCTTTAGAACACTCCTCTTTACCTTTAGAACACTCCTCCTAACTTTAGAACACTCCTCTTTCCCTTTAGAACACTCCTCTTTCCCTTTAGAACACTCCTCTTTCTCTTTAGAACACTCCTCTTTACTTTAGAACACTCCTCTTTACTTTAACACTCCTCTTTACTTTAGAACACTCCTCTTTACTTTAGAACACTCCTCTTTACTTTAGAACACTCTTCTTTACAACACTCCTCTTTACTTTAGAACACTCCTCTTTACTTTAGAACACCCCTCTTTACTTTAGAACACTCCTCTTTACTTTAGAACACTCCTCTTTACTTTATAACACTCTTCTTTACTTTAGAACACTCTTCTTTACTTTAGAACACTCTTCTTTACTTTAGAATACTCCTCTTTACTTTAGAACACTCCTCTTTCTCTTTAGAACACTCTTCTTTACTTTAGAACACTCCTCTTTACTTTAGAACACTCCTCTTTACTTTAGAACACTCTTCTTTACTTTAGAACACTCCTCTTTCTCTTTATAACACTCTTCTTTACTTTAGAACACTCCTCTTTCTCTTTAGAACACTCTTCTTTACTTTAGAACACTCCTCTTTACTTTAGAACACTCTTCTTTACTTTAGAACACTCCTCTTTCTCTTTAGAACACTCTTCTTTACTTTAGAACACTCTTCTTTGCTTTAGAACACTCCTCTTTACTTTAGAACACTCCTTTTTACTTTATAACACTCTTCTTTACTTTAGAACACTCCTCTTTACTTTAGAACACTCCTCTTTACTTTAGAACACTCCTCTTTACTTTATAACACTCTTCTTTACTTTAGAACACTCCTCTTTCTCTTTAGAACACTCCTCTTTACTTTAGAACACTCCTCTTTACTTTATAACACTCTTCTTTACTTTAGAACACTCCTCTTTCTCTTTAGAACACTCCTCTTTACTTTAGAACACTCCTCTTTACTTTAGAACACTCTTCTTTACTTTAACACTCCTCTTTACTTTAGAACACTCCTCTTTACTTTAGAACACTCCTCTTTACTTTAGAACACTCTTCTTTACTTTAGAACACTCCTCTTTACTTTAGAACACTCCTCTTTACTTTAGAACACCCCTCTTTACTTTAGAACACTCCTCTTTACTTTAGAACACTCCTCTTTACTTTATAACACTCTTCTTTACTTTAGAACACTCTTCTTTACTTTAGAACACTCTTCTTTACTTTAGAATACTCCTCTTTACTTTAGAACACTCCTCTTTACTTTATAACACTCTTCTTTACTTTAGAACACTCCTCTTTCTCTTTAGAACACTCTTCTTTACTTTAGAACACTCCTCTTTACTTTAGAACACTCCTCTTTACTTTAGAACACTCTTCTTTACTTTAGAACACTCCTCTTTCTCTTTAGAACACTCTTCTTTACTTTAGAACACTCTTCTTTGCTTTAGAACACTCCTCTTTACTTTAGAACACTCCTTTTTACTTTATAACACTCCTTTTTACTTTAGAACACTCTTCTTTACTTTAGAACACTCCTCTTTACTTTAGAACACTCCTCTTTACTTTAGAACACTCCTCTTTACTTTATAACACTATTCTTTACTTTAGAACACTCCTCTTTCTCTTTAGAACACTCCTCTTTACTTTAGAACACTCCTCTTTACTTTAGAACAATCTTCTTTACTTTAGAACACTCCTCTTTACTTTAGAACACTCCTCTTTACTTTAGAACACTCCTCTTTACTTTAGAACACTCCTCTTTACTTTATAACACTCTTCTTTACTTTAGAACACTCCTCTTTCTCTTTAGAACACTCCTCTTTACTTTAGAACACTCCTCTTTACTTTAGAACACTCTTCTTTACTTTAGAACACTCCTCTTTACCTTTAGAACACTCCTCTTTACTTTAGAACACTCTTCTTTACTTTAGAACACTCCTCTTTACCTTTAGAACACTCCTCTTTACCTTTAGAACACTCCTCTTTACTTTAGAACACTCTTCTTTACTTTAGAACACTCTTCTTTACTTTAGAACGCTCCTCTTTACTTTAGAACACTCTTCTTTACTTTAGAACACTCTTCTTTACTTTAGAACACTCTTCTTTACTTTAGAACACTCCTCTTTACCTTTAAAACACTCCTCTTTACTTTAGAACACTCCTCTTTACTTTAGAACACTTCTCATTCCCTTAAAACACTCCTCTTTACCTTTAGAACACTCCTCTTTACCTTCAGAACACTCATCTTTACTTTAGAACACTCCTCTTTACTTTAGAACACTCTTCTTTACTTTAGAACACTCTTCTTTACTTTAGAACACTCTTCTTTACTTTAGAACACTCCTCTTTACCTTCAGAACACTCCTCTTTACTTTAGAACACTCTTCTTTACTTTAGAACACTCTTCTTTACTTTAGAACACTCTTACACTCTTCTTTACTTTAGAACACTCTTCTTTACCTTTAAAACACTCCTCTTTACTTTAGAACACTCCTCTTTACTTTAGAACACTCCTCTTTACTTTAGAACACTTCTCATTCCCTTAAAACACTCCTCTTTACCTTTAGAACACTCCTCTTTACCTTCAGAACACTCTTCTTTACTTTAGAACACTCTTCTTTACTTTAGAACACTCTTCTTTACTTTAGAACACTCCTCATTCCCTTCAGAACACTCCTCTAACACTTCTCAACAAAGAAAGGAGACAAGGAGAAGAGGGTTTTAGACCAGTGAGATGTAACCCAGGGTAAAACCTAGGTTGGAGAAGACAAAGGTTAAGACAACGACATTTTAATATCCCATAACTCTTTGCAACAATGGGACCAGCTTTACTAGTTAGCAACGGCTCTTCTAATATCCCATAAATCTTTGCAACAATCGGACCAGCTTTGCTTGTTAGCAATTGCACTGGCAGTTAGCAATGGCGCAGGTCCCAGATTTGTGACGACGTTGTCTATAATTTTGACCCAGGGTCAAACCAAACCTCACTTCCTGATTCCCCTCTCTCAGAACCCAGGGTATTATGACATCATGGCGGAGGACATGTCTGTGTGGCATGTCCCTAACAGAGCTCAGCTGCAGACCTGGAGAATCACCTCTATCCTCCGTTACCACACTGAAGCCAAGTTCCTAGCCCAGTACGGAGGAAACCTCCACGGACTGTTCAAGGTACAGAACACAACACAGGACCTTCATTGGGGAGGACGGGCTCGTGCTAATGACTGGAGCGGAATCTGTGGATTGGTATTTGCTCTGTTCTGACCGTTATTATGAGCTGTCCTCATCTCACCAGCCTCCTCTGGTACACACACACACACACACACACACACACACACACACACACACACACACACACACAGTCTAGTATAACTAAACTTTTAGGGACACACAATTCAGTCACATTCAAAATCCTATTTTCCCTAAATCTAACCCTAACCTTAACACCAAAACTTAACCCTAGCTCCTAACCCAAACCCTAATTCTAACGTTAACACTAAACCCCCTAAAAATAGTATTTGACCTTGTGAGGATTAACAAAAGCATTGTTTTTGAAAGTTTAGTATTATTGTGGGGACTGGTTTTCTCTCTCTCTCTCTCTCTCTCTCTCTCTCTCTCTCTCTCTCTCTCTCTCTCTCTCTTTCTCTCTCTCTCTCTTTCTCTCTCTCTCTCTCTCCATGTGTCCTTGTGTCCTTGTCCCCCCAGCGTTATCCAGTGAGGTATGGAGTAGGAAATTGCAACGACAAGGGACCTTCTATTCCAGTGGAGTATGATCTGGGAACTAAGGACACCACCAAAATGTTCTATGGTCCTTCGCCCAGAGGTAATAACAACATTTAGTTTATTAGGATCCCCATTAACTACTGAACATGCAGCAGCTACTCTTCCAGGACGACATGGCTCTATACATAACTGAGCAACACATTAAATGTGTTTTGGTTTGGGTACCGGGAAGAAACCCATAGTGGTGTGTCTGCTGGGGTATATGCAGTACTAGTCAAAAGATTGGACACACCTACTCATTCAAGGATTTTTCTTTATTTTTACTATTTTCTACATTGTAGAATAATAGTGAAGACATCAAAACTATGAAATAACAGATATGGAATCATGTAGTACCCCAAAATATATTTTATATTTGAGATTCTTCAAAGTAGCCACCCTTTGCCTTGATGACAGCTTTGCACACTTCTGGCATTCTCTCAACCAGCTTCACCTGGAATGCTTTTCCATCAGCCTTGGAGGAGTTCCCACATATGCTGAGCACTTGTTGGCTGCTTTTCCTTCACTCTGCGGTCTAACTCATCCCGAACCATCTCAATCGGGATAAGGTTGGATGATTGTGGAAGCCAGGTCATCTGATGCAGCACTCCATCACTCTCCTTCTTGGTCAAATAGCCCTTACACAGCCTGGAGGTGTGATTTGGGTCATTGTCCTATTGAAAAACAAATGATAGTCCTACAAAAGCGCAAACCAGATGGGATGGCATTTTGCTCAGGAATGCTGCGGTAGCCCTGATGGTTCAGCGTGCAATCAATTCAAAAATAATCACAGACAGTGTCACCAGCAAAGCACCTTCACACCATCACACCTCCTCCTCCATGCTTCACGGTGGGAACCACACATGCGGAGATCATCCGTTCACCTACTCTGCGTCTCACAAAGACACGGCGGTGTCCTTTAGTAGTGGTTTCTTTTCAGCAATTCGACCATGAACGCCTGATTCACACAGTCTCCTCTGAGCAGTTGATGTTGAGATGTGTCTGTTACTTGAACTCTGTGAAGTATTCATTTGGCTGCAATTTCTGAGGCTGGTAACTCTAATGTTCTACTGTAGGAGTAGTTAGATGATAGACTACACCTACCTCCTAATGTGTTGACTGTGTTCTACTGTAGGAGTAGTTAGTAGTTACACCTACCTCCTAATGTGTTGACTGTGTTCTACTGTAGGAGTAGTTAGTAGTTACACCTACCTCCTAATGTGTTGACTGTGTTCTACTGTAGGAGTAGTTAGATGATAGACTACACCTACCTCCTAATGTGTTGACTGTGTTCTACTGTAGGAGTAGTTAGATGTTGGACTACACCTACCGCCTAATGTGTTGACTGTGTTCTACTGTAGGAGTAGTTAGTAGTTACACCTACCTCCTAATGTGTTGACTGTGTTCTACTGTAGGAGTAGTTAGATGATAGACTACACCTACCTCCTAATGTGTAGGCTGCTCTAGCCGAATAGACAACATTACATACTTATGTTCCTAAACTTCTTTCTTCTGTTTCTGTGGCAGGTGAGTTTGAGCCTGGCTTCATCACTTTCCGAGCGATTAACGCTGAACGTGCAGCCTTGGCCATCTGCTCTGGGGTCAAACCCACTGGCTGCAACAATGAACACGTGAGTAAGGCTACGGCCACACAGAAATGTACACGTTTAGTTTTTCAATGGCAGTCATCAGTTGAGACAGACCACGTAACATGAAAGGCATCGTAATGTCTGTCAAAAGACTGTGGAATGCGATGACTATCGAGCAACAGTTGTTCCGCACATTGACATAAAGTTTAGTCAAATTTTTCTAAGGGCAGAAAGAATCTGATTGGTTTAGGGCAGACCAAGTCTGATTGGTTTCTAAAAGGTCAATGGGTGGACTTTAACAGATGCACAACTTTTGAAAACACGGCGTCGGTTTGAACTGAGAATCTTGTAAGTAAAACTTTGTTACATGTTGAAACATTTTGAAATGTATTATTGTGTTACAGTAGTCAAACAAATGTGACAATATATCTAAGATACAACTGGTTTCCTGACATGAAGCAAAGCGTAAAATGTAGAAAATGACGAGCAACATGCTAAGCTAATCAGAGCAAGGTAGCTAGCTAAGCATTCAACAACCTCTTAGCTGCTCATGTTGAATTAATAAATAGAGCTAACTAGCTAGCTAGCTAAGCATTCAGCAACCTCTTAGCTGCTCATGTTGAATTAATAAATATAGATAATTAGCTAGCTAGCTAAGCGTTCAGCAACCTCTTAGCTACTCGTGTTCAATTAATAAATAGAGCTAACTAGCTAGCTAGCTAAGCATTCAGCAATCTCTTAGCTACTCATGTTGACTTAATAAATAGCGCTAACTAGCTAGCTAGCTAAGCATTCAGCAACCTCTTAGCTACTCATGCTGACTTAATAAATAGAGCTAACTAGCTAGCTAGCTAAGCATTCAACAACCTCTTAGCTACTCATGTTGAATTAATAAATAGAGCTAACTAGCTAGCTAGCTAAGCATTCAGCTACCTCTTAGCTCCTCATGTTGAATTAATAAATAGAGCTAATTAGCTAGCTAGCTAAGCATTCAGCAACCTCTTAGCTACTCATGTTGAATTAATAAATAGAGCTACCTAGCTAGCTAGCTAAGCATTCAGCAACCTCTTAGCTACTCATGTTGAATTAATAAATATAGCTAATTAGCTAGCTAGCTAGCGAGGTGTCAAATATACAAGTATGTCAGCTAACACGCTTTATTGAAACGTTAAGTTGAATAATCTATATAAACTTTAAAAAAATGGGAATGGACAGCCCCCTCCTGCTGTTCAAAGACCATTCAGTCCTCTGAAGCCCCCTGCTGCTGTTCAAAGACCATTCAGTCCTCTGAAGCCCCCTGCTGCTGTTCAGAGACCATTCAGTCCTCTGAAGCCCCCTGCTGCTGTTCAAAGACCATTCAGCCCTCTGAAGTCCCCTCCTGCTGTTCAGAGACCATTCAGCCCTCTGAAGTCCCCTCCTGCTGTTCAGAGACCATTCAGTCCTCTGAAGCCCCCTGCTGCTGTTCAAAGACCATTCAGTCTTCTGAAGCCCCCTGCTGCTGTTCAGAGACCATTCAGTCCTCTGAAGCCCCCTGCTGCTGTTCAGAGACCATTCAGTCCTCTGAAGCCCCCTGCTGCTGTTCAAAGACCATTCAGTCCTCTGAAGCCCCCTGCTGCTGTTCAGAGACCATTCAGTCCTCTGAAGCCCCCTGCTGCTGTTCAGAGACCATTCAGTCCTCTGAAGCCCCCTGCTGCTGTTCAGAGACCATTCAGTCCTCTGAAGCCCCCTGCTGCTGTTCAGAGACCATTCACTGGCATTTTCTGCAAGAAATTTGCCTCCAGAAATAAAATATTCTCCCAAGTGGGTGTGACACCAACTCCTGTGTCCTGCTGCACTGCTGCTTGGATTCCACCTGGCGATCTGTTCACCGTCTGCCCTGGCCTGTCTCCCCCTCTCTGGTACAGGTACCTCCACCACACTCACCCCTCTCTGTTCACCGTCTGCCCTGGCCTGTCTCCCCCTGTCTGGTACAGGTACCTCCACCACACTCACCCCTCTCCGTTCACCGTCTGCCCTGGCCTGTCTCCCCCTGTCTGGTACAGGTACCTCCACCACACTCACCCCTCTCTGTTCACCGCCTGCCCTGGCCTGTCTCCCCCTCTCTGGTACAGGTACCTCCACCACACTCCCCCCTCTCTGTTCACTGTCTGCCCTGGCCTGTCTCCCCCTGTCTGGTACAGGTACCTCCACCACACTCACCCCTCTCTGTTCACCGTCTGCCCTGGCCTGTCTCCCCTTGTCTGGTACAGGTACCTCCACCACACTCACCCCTCTCCGTTCACCGTCTGCCCTGACCTGTCTCCCCCTGTCTGGTACAGGTACCTCCACCACACTCACCCCTCTCTGTTCACCGTCTGCCCTGGCCTGTCTCCCCCTGTCTGGTACAGGTACCTCCACCACACTCACCCCTCTCCGTTCACCGTCTGCCCTGGCCTGTCTCCCCCTCTCTGGTACAGGTACCTCCACCACACTCACCCCTCTCTGTTCACCGTCTGCCCTGGCCTGTCTCCCCCTGTCTGGTACAGGTACCTCCACCACACTCACACCTCTCTCCCGAGCTTTCGCTCGCCTCCAGCTCACAGGCCTTTTTAGGGAAAGTGACTCTGAACTCACAATTTCTAGCCCAAAGTCATTATATATTAAAACATTTTCTTGTGCATTTTGCTATTTTGCCTCATGACTCCGGCATACTTTGTTGACTACAAACTTTCTTTACCCAACCGTGGTAAAGACTATGTTTGTTCCCACACTCGGGACTCTGACTCTCTATTGGTTACATTGACCTTTGTCCTCCCATCCTATTCTAACCACCTCTCGCGGCTTTGTATTCATGTTACCTGATGAAATTGCTGTATAATATGATCTTGTTGCCATCTGATGCACATTCAGATGTCATAACTCAGCACTGCAGAGCTCTCCCTGTCCTCTGCCGTGCCTTGATTGTGTTACTGCTGATGATATCTGGAAATGTGCATGTACACCCTGGCCCATCTACAGTTGCTGGCCCCAATTCTGACTGGTGCTCTGATATCTGGAAATGTGCATGTACACCCTGGCCCATCTACAGTTGCTGGCCCCAATTCTGACTGGTGCTCTGATATCTGTTTCACTGATTTCTGCTCTGGTAAAAGCCTGGGTTTTCTGCACATTAACACCAGAAGTTTATTACCTAAAATGGATCAATTGAAAGTGTGGGTTCACAGCTCCAATCCAGATGTGTTGGTCATTACTGAGACGTGGTTAATCACCACTTCAACCTCTTATGGACAGACGTTCCGCTAGCGGAACCCCGTTCCGCCTGCGGAACCCCTAGCCAACTGCATCGCACCGCGCGAAATACAAAACCAACTAAAATACCACTAAAATACCACAATTAAATTTTCTCAAACATATGACTATTTTACACCATTTGAAAGATAAGACTCTCGTTAATCCAATCACATTGTCCGGTTTCAAAAAGGCTTTACAGCGAAAGCAAAACATTAGATTATGTCAGGAGAGTACCCAGCCAGAAATAATCACACATCCATTTTCAAGCAAGCATATATGTCACAAAAAAACAAAACCACAGCTAAATACAGCACTAACCTTTGATGATCTTCATCAGATGACACTCCTAGGACATTATGTTATACAATACATGCATGTTTTGTTCAATCAAGTTCATATTTATATCAAAAACCATTTTTTTACATTAGCATGTGATGTTCAGAACTAGCATACACACCGAAAACTTCCGGTGAATTTACTAAATTACTCATGATAAACCTTGACAAAATACATAACAATTATTTGAAGAATTATAGATACAGAACTCCTTTATGCAATCGCGGTGTCAGATTTTAAAATAGCTTTTCGGCAAAAGCACATTTTGCAATATTCTGAGTAAATAGCTCGGGCATCACGGCTAGCTATTCAGACACTCGTCAAGTCGAGGCTCACTAAACTCAGAATTACTATTAGAAAAATTGGATTACCTTTGCTGTACTCTGCTGACATAATCTAATGCATTGCTTTCTCTGTAAAGCCTTTTTGAAATCGGACAGTGTGGTTAGATAAAGGAGAGTCTTGTCTTTAAAATGGTGTAAAATAGTCATATGTTTGAAAAATGGAAGTTTTTGGATTTTTGAGGAGTTTGTATTTCGCGCCACGCCCACCATTGGATAATGGAGCAGGTGTTCCGCTAGCGGAACGTCTAGATGTAAGAGGTTTCTGCCCCTATCATCGCCAAGCCTATCTCCAACCTTTTTAACCTGTCTCTCCTATCTGATGAGGTTCCCATTGCTTGGAAGGCAGCCACGGTTCGTCCTTTATTTAAAGGGGGAGATCAAGCTGATCGTAAATGTTATAGGCCTATTTCTATTTTGCCCTGTTAATCACAAGTGTTGGAAAAACTTGTTAATAATCAACTGACTGGCTTTCTTGATGTCTATAGTATTCTCTCTAGTGTGCAATCTGGTTTCCGCTCAGGTTATGGATGTGTCACTACAAACCTTAAAGGTCCTCAATGATTTCACCATTGCCCTTAATTCTAAGAAATATTGTGCTGATATATTTATTGACGAGGCCAAAGCTTTTGATACGGTAGACCATTCCATTCTTGTGAGCCGGCTAAAGAGTATTTGGTGTCTCTGAGGGGTCTTTGGGCTGGTTTGCTAACTACCTCTCTCAAAGAGTGCAGTGTATAAAGTCAGAACATCTGCTGTCTCAGTCACTGCCTGTCACCAAGGGAGTACCCCAAGGCTCAATCCTAGGCCCCACGCTCTTCTCAATTTACATCAACAACATAGCTCAGGCAGAAGGAAGCTCTCTCATCTGTTTATATATGAGATATATATATATATATATATATATATAACAAAGCTTTCTTAGTGTCCAACAAGCTTCTCTGTCCTTAACCTTGTTCTGAACACCTCCAAAACAAAGGTCATGTGGTTTGGTAAGAGGAACGCCCCTCTCCCCACAGGTGTGATTACTACCTCTGAGGGTTTGGAGCTTGAGGTAGTCACCTCATACAAGTACTTGGGAGTATAGCTAGACGGTACACTGTCCTTCTCTCAGCACATATCAAAGCTGCAGGCTAAAGTTACATCTAGACTTGGTTTCCTCTATCGTAATCGCTCCTCTTTCACCCCAGCTGCCAAACTAACCCTGATTCAGATGACCATCCTACCCATGCTAGATTACGGAGACATAATTTATAGATCAGCAGGTAAGGGTGCTCTCACTTCCCCCTATCTGAGATATCTACTGCAGCCCTCATCCTCCACATACAACACCCGTTCTGCCAGTCACATTCTGTTAAAGATCCCCAAGGTCCCCTGGGTCGCTCCTCTTTTCAGTTCGCTGCAGCTAGCGACTGGAACGAGCTGCAACAAACACTCAAACTGGACAGTTTTATCTCCATCTCTTCATTCAAAGACTCAATCATGGACACTCTTACTGAGAGTTGTGGCTGCTATGTGTGATGTATTGTTAAAGTGTTCAATCACTGGACACTTTAATAAATGGATCACTAGTCACTTTAAACAATGCCACACTCGCATTAACATCTGCTAACCATGTATATGTGACTAATAAAATTTAACTTGATTTGATTTGAAGGTCAGTCAAATCAGTAAAACTTCAAGAACTGTCGCAAAAAACCAAAGCGCTGGCTCTCATGAGGACCGCCACAGGAAAGGAAGAGTTAACTCCACCTCAAGTAACAGACATCTCAACATCAACTGATCAGAGGAGATTGTGTGAATCAGGCCTTCATGGTCAAATTGCTGCAAAGAAACCACTAATTAAATACACCAATAATAAGAAGAGACTTGCTTGGGCCAAGAAACACGAGCAATGGACATTAGACCGGTGGAAATCTATCCTTTGGTCTGATGAGTCCAAATTTGAGATTTTTTGGTTCCAACCGCTGTGTCTTTGTGAGACGCAGAGTAGGTGAACGGATGACCTCCGCATGTGTGGTTCCCACCGTGAAGCATGGAGGAGGAGGTGTGATGGTGTGGAGGTGCTTTGCTGGTGACACTGTCGGTGATGAATTTAAGGCACACTTAACCAGCATGGCTACCACAGCATTCTGCAGCAATACGCCATCCCATCTGGTTTGGGCTTTAGTGGGACTATCATTTGTTTTTCATCAGGACAATGACCCAACACACCTCCAGGCTGTGTAAGGGCTACTTGACTAAACTAACATCACTGTCAATGGAGCAGCATTTAAACTGTTCCACTTTCTAGTTTTTTAAGCTTAATGAAGAATTTTTGCTTGTTATCATTTTCTCATATTTGATACCTTGCTAGTTAGCTAGCTAGCTCTATTTTTAATTCAACATGAGTGAACAAATTTGACTACACTTGATGTCAACCTGCAGTTGTTCCAGTGTGCAGGTTTTTCGTCATGGTTATTTAAATAAATCATAACTGAGCGGGTGTGTGCGTTTTTCTAAATTATAGACTTGCCTGCATGTTGCAGAGAAAGAGGGGTGGAGCTACCGCCCTGCTTCCTTCTGCTCCTTGTTCTAATGTCTTTTCTCATACATCGCCGCCCAGAACCTAATCAACGACCTGACACAATTACACAAGATGTTTATGTTCTAGGTTACAGAGATTATCCACTGACACGTGATGGACAACAGGAATGATTGTCCGACAAAAAAACGCACAAATTGTCAATCTCTTTACTATGCTACTTGACTGAAGATAATTGACTCGAGTTGAGCTTTTTACAGACAAAAACGAAGAAATGATGAATGCATATTTGATTTCATTCTGGTTCATGTGTCTGTCTGGCCGTAGCCTAGGATGATAAAATCGTGTGTGTGTGTGTGTGTGTGTGTGTGTGTGTGTGTGTGTTTGCAGTACTGTATTGGAGGAGGAGGACACTTCCCTGAGGCTGATCCTAGACAGTGTGGTGACTTCTCCTCCTTTGACTGGGACGGCTACGGGACCAACACAGGCTTTAGCTCATCCAAGGAGATCACCGAAGCAGCCGTGCTGCTCTTCTACCGCTGAGATCCTCAACAGCTTCATTCTAGGAAGCCTTTGATTGGCTAACTAGATCATTCATATTTGTAGCGTAGGAATCATTTCACAAAGCTGTTTGGGGAAGAGGGTGATATGGGAGGTAACAGTGATTATTGGCCACTAGGAGAGTTGATCAAAGAACAGACAGAGGTTAAAACTATACTGATGTTACACCAACAGCTGTAACTTTCATATCTTGATATTGTCTTCGTTCCCTTGTCTCCGTCTGTTTCTTCCTCTTGTCTTTGTCTCTTTCTGAAACACTGAGCTACTATCAATCAAATTAATAAATTTACAGCAAGTGAAAAGGTCCATGCTTCATTTAGTCAAACTTCCTTTAATGGACTCTGAATAAGTTACTATGCACACTCAACAAATGGTATATTATTTAATAGTGTAGATTATTCTAGTGTTATTGTTATTATTATTTTTATTATTATTGTTATTCATATTATTTGTAATATAATAATTATTATTAGTATTATTATTAGTAGTAGTATTAGAATTATAGTAGCGTCTTGACAAGAAACACAGAAACAAGAACCCAAGGGAGTGCCAGATAAAGGGGAGGTAATGGAGTCCAGGTGATGAAGTGCAGGTGTGTGTAATGATGGTTGCCAGGTGTGTGTAATGATGGTTGCCAGGTGTGTGTAATGATGGTTGCCAGGTGTGTGTAATGATGGTTGCCAGGTGTGTGTAATGATGGTTGCCAGGTGCGCGTAATGATGGTTGCCAGGTGTGTGTAATGATGGTTGCCAGGTGCGCGTAATGATGGTTGCCAGGTGTGTGTAATGATGGTTGCCAGGTGCGTGTAATGATGGTTGCCAGGTGTGTGTAATGATGGTTGCCAGGTGTGTGTAATGATGGTTGCCAGGTGGGCGTAATGATGGTTGCCAGGTGTGTGTAATGATGGTTGCCAGGTGCGCGTAATGATGGTTGCCAGGTGTGTGTAATGATGGTTGCCAGGTGTGTGTAATGATGGTTGCCAGGTGTGTGTAATGATGGTTGCCAGGTGTATGTAATGATGGTTGCCAGGTGTGTGTAATGATGGTTGCCAGGTGTGTGTAATGATGGTTGCCAGGTGTGTGTAATGATGGTTGCCAGGTGCGCGTAATGATGGTTGCCAGGTGTCCGTAATGATGGTTGCCAGGTGTCTGTAATGATGGTTGCCAGGTGTGTGTAATGATGGTTGCCAGGTGTGTGTAACGATGGTTGCCAGGACCAGTGGTTAGTAAAACCGGCGACGTTGAACACCGGAGGGGAGGAGCAGGAGTAGACGTGACAAGAAGCTAATATTGGCTGCGTAATTATAATTATTAATATTATTATTATTATGATATTATTATTAGTATTATTATTATTGTTGTTATTGTAATTACCAGAACATATCTGGCAACGTTTTGAGTTGAACTGTAGCAAATTTGTATTCTACCATAACAGGAAACGACACGTGTAGACTAACAGTGAAATGCTTACTTACGGGCACTTCCCAAGAATGCAGAGAGAAAAAAAGACAAATAGCAGAATAAGGAAAAATAAAAATGAAAAATTATAACATGATGAATAAATAGACAAATAATAAGACAAGGAATAAATATACAACGAGCAACGATAACTTGGCTATATATATATATATACATACACACAGAGTATATATATACACAGTATATCGATGCAAAAACTAATATGAGAAAGTATAGGACACTATAGAAAGGGGAGAGAGTCTCCCAGTGGCGATGTATGTACATCTTGGTGGGGCATTCAAACAAAAAGATGCATACCAGCAAAGCCACAACACAACACTAAACAATACATTAATTGGACTATAACGGTGACAAACGGTGCCCACAAACTGTTAGGGCCTAGATAAAGCTGTCCCAACAGCAGAGCTTTCTTTCAGCACCATGGAGTGAATCCTTACCACGGCTACACCTGGCTATCAGCGGAGCCTCATTTACTGCCTTTAAAAAAAACATAGCTGATATGGCTGACTAGCTTAAATAAATGTGGTTTCTACTGACACTTGAGATGTACAAACTATGGCATAAGGAGACGACAAGCAGATAAGAGGCAATCCGTAATTTCGATTAAGACAATGAGCGAGCTAGGACGGACGTAGTCAATATAACTATTTGTTCAGCACTTTTTAAATGTAAATTCAGAACATGTTCTAACAATATTCTCCCTGTACACCAAGTCAGAACCGTAGGATAAATAAAGGGGGCATATAAGCAGACAATGAAAGATCTTACAATATTCGATGATTACATTTCTCTAAAACAGGCTATAGGCTACATGTGCACCACCAAGTCAGAACAGTGGCCTAAGTTATTTGTTTTATTTATTTAACTAGGCAAGTCAGTTAAGAACAAATTCTTATTTATAATGACAGCCTAGAAACAGTGGGTTAACTGCCTTGTTCAAGGGCAGAATTACAGATTTTTACCTTAACAACTCGGGGGTTCGATCTAGCAACCTTGCGGTTACTGGCCCAACACTCTAACCACTAGGCTACCTGCTGCCCCTTATGAGGGGGAAAGGGAACAAATGTTTATGGTGAGGCACATGGGCTACTAACAGCTTACTACACAACATACACTTACCTTCTTAGATACAGTATCCATATCTCCCTGGCATATTACGTCATTTATGCAGCAGCATACAATACATTTTTGGACTCACCTTGTTGTGCTGTGCCCACTTGAACAGGAAGTTCTTCTTGTGGACAAATTTTGCCATCAAACTTTGCCATCAAAGTCTGTCATTCTCTGGGTTGATGGTGCTTTCAAGACAACAGGGAACTCAGAGAAAAACAAGGTTTAATAATTTTTTGGTTTATTTGTATTTTTATTGAACCTTTATTTAACTAGTTGAATCATGATGACGACAGCGACCTTCAAGTAGGAGCTCTGGAACGAGGCCTGAGTTCCTGACTTGGAATTCCCAGTTGGATGACCGCTCAAACAAATTTTCCCAGTCTGAGCTTTTCTCAGAGTTCCCAGTTGGATGACTGTTCAAGCTAATTTTCCCAGTCTGAGCTTTTCCCAGAGTTCCCAGTTGTCTTGAAATCACTGAAGTGTCATATTTCCCAGTTTTGAGTTTCCAGTTGTTTTGAAAGCAGCAGAAGTCATGTTGGATTGACAGCATGGCCAATGTATTCAACCTTTTCTGACCCATGGTGTGTTGCGAGTGAATGTTTATCCTTTTAAGCTTGGAAAAGACACCCTTAAAACCCAGACTTGGACCACACACCTTGTTGTGTAATGTTTATGTCCAATGGCTGATGAGCACCGACACGTTTTATCTATAAGTTCTCTTTATATGACAAGGATTAACATTAGATTGTCGACGTGATTCATGGTGATGACTGCTTTCTAGCTTGCTAGCTAAGATTTTGAAAGTATGACGTTGACGCATCAGTCCAATCAAAGCTACGGTCATTTTATCTGTGGCCCAATGACCTTGAGCCTTCTTGGATGGGCACTTCTAATGTAAATCTATGCTAGCACCCAAGGGGCTTGCATTTTCTATCTTTCCCCATAGATTTTGTGGTGATGTAGTGTCCCTGTGAGTGACAGAACACTGAGCCAATCACAGCGTCAACTAGAGAACATTACCAATCCCTACGCTCTGTATTTTTCGCTGGCTGCCATTTTGGAGCTGCCTTACACAAGAAAGCAAAAAATGAGACCATGTTTGTATACGGCTTTATTAATAACCTCTTGAGGACCCCTTCGAGATAAAATCCCGTTAGCGGGATTGGTTGGACAACAACCAGTGAGATAGCACGGCGCGAAATTCAAAACAAAATAATCTCAAAATTAAAATTCAAGTATTATACGGCATTTTAAAGATACTCTACTCGTTAATACAATCACATTGTCCGATTTCAAAAAGGCTTTATGGTGAAAGCAAAACATTAGATTATTTTAGCATAGCACCTTAGCAAAAAAAAAGCAATTTTCCAAGCACGGATAGCCATCACAAAACCAGATATACAGCTAAAATTAAGCACTAACCTTTGACAATCTTCATCAGATGACACTCCTAGGACATCATGTTAGACAATACATGCATTTTTTGTTCGATTAAGTTTATATTTATATCCAAAAACCCAATTTTTACATTGGCGCGTTACGTTCAGAAAATGTTTTCTCCCCATAACCCCTGGTGAATAGGCATATTTAATTTACAGAAGAACTCATAAACGTTGAAAAAAATGTATAACAATTATTTAAAGAATTAGAGATAATCTACTCCTTTATGCAACCACTTTGTCAGATTTCAAAATAACTTTACAGAAAAAGCACATTGTTCAATATTCTGAGTACAGAACTTAGCCTTCAATGCTAAGCTATACAGTTAGCCTACAACCACGACGTCGACAAATCTCTAAAAATATGTTCGAAATATTTACTTACCTTTGCTGATCTTCGGCGGAATGCACTCGGATGGGCACCCACTTCCACAAGAAATGTTCATTTGTTCTGCAAAGTCCATCATTTATGTCCAAATACATCCGTTTTGCTGACCCATCCAGAACACTTTACAATGCCATGTGGCGTGGACGCAAATCCATAGACGAAATGTTCAAAGTTCCATTACCGTTTGTAGAAACACGTCAAACGATGTTTACAATTAATCCTTTAGGGTATTTTTTTGCGTAAAATTGCGCTAATTTTATAACCGGGCAATAGGTATTCATCCCAGAAGAAAACCAAAAAACCACGAAATCACGTGGACGCATGTCATAAGTCACCTGTCCTCAGACTGGCCAGTGATTGACTGAGCCACAATTTTCTTCCCGGTAACAGATGACGGATAAAACCAGTTCCTAAAGATTGTTGACAGCCAATGGAAGAGTTAGGAGGTGCAACGTATATCCTATGTCACTGTAGTTTTTCAAAGGATTCAAAAGAAAAACTACATTTCTAATTTCTCCCACTTCCTCATTCAATTTTCCTCAGTTTTTTTGCCTGCCATATGAGTTCTGTTATACTCACAGACACCATTCAAACAGTTTTAGAAACTTCAGAGTGTTTCCTATCCAAATCTACTAATAATATGCATATTCTATTTTCTGGGCCAGAGTAGTAACCTGTTTAAATTGGATACGTTTTTCATTTTCCGTGAAAATACTTCCCCCTAGCCCAGACAGGCTAACTCAATTATTATTATTTTTAAATTGTTTGCAAACTGATATTTGACATGTATTAATGCCAAAATAACATGCAAAACAGACAACAACAACAAAACAAAACAAAAATATATGTTTTATTAGCTAAACAGGTGGAGCTCTGCCCCACCTGCCCTGAATGACGGGTCGCCACTGGACTCTCCGTTTTGCTCTATGACCCCCACAAGTGTCACGGGACTTGTCTAAAGGTAACCCATACAAATGAACGGAAGTATGGAGGTCATTTTGTGCCAACTGTGACGTTCGTCGTAAGGAGTAGACCTAGGTGCAGCATGTTGTGTGCTCATGATAAATATTTATTATTATACTCAGAACACTATACAAACAAACACGAACATCACGTTCTGCAGGCTTCACTGAGCAATACAAAAACAGGATCCCACCACACCAGGTGAAAAAAAAAAACCCTACTTAAGTATGATCTCCAATTAGAGACAACGAGGACCAGCTGCCTCTAATTGGAGATCATCCCAAACAAAACCAACATAGAAATACAAAACTAGAACATGAACATAGAAATACAAAACATAGAAAAACACCCCCTGTCACGCCCTGACCTACTCTACCATAGAAAATAACATGTTACTATGGTCAGGACGTGACACCAACAGAAACAAGGGGTTAAATATGTGTCAAAAAATAAATACAATCCTGAACTTTATATCTCCTAGATATTGGACAGACACTTCAAAACCTTGTTGCTTGTGATTTATTTTTTGACTGTCTTTTTTTGCCATTTCTGAAAGTGTTATTCAATGGCAATATAATAGGCGAATGCAGACCAGAATGTGGTAAAAATTTGGCAAATGTGGCAATTTGAAAGGGGACCATATAAATATTGCTTATTTTTTCAGTCAACATATCCTAGGAATATATATATATATATGTATATATGTATATATCTATGTGTATATATATATATATGTATGTTTAGTAGGGCTGTGTCACATCACCTCTTTTTGGACTACAGTATGTCCTTTGAATGACTTTAAAAGTTGACTGCTATGAGTTGTCATAACCAGCTATAACAACTTTATTCAGCCTTATGACAGCCTTATGACAGTGTTATGACATCCTTGTGCAGCCCTGATTAGGTACTCCCCACATTTGGGGAGCCCAGCCCAGCAAGACAGACAGACAGACAGACAGACAGACAGCCAGCCAGCCAGACAGACAGACAGACAGACAGACAGACAGACAGACAGCCAGCCAGCCAGCCAGCCAGCCAGCCAGCCAGACAGACAGACAGACAGACAGACAGACAGACAGACAGACAGACAGACAGACAGACAGACAGACAGACAGACAGACAGACAGACAGACAGACAGACAGACAGACAGACAGACAGACAGACAGAGGCCTGGACATCACATCAGTATTCAGCTCCTATAAAAGCGATGCTCTTTAAGTTTCCACCAAATGAAGACCTCTGTTGTCAGCATCAAAGGCAAACCAGCATGTGGCAGCAGCAAGGAAAAAAACACACCTCTGTCGCTCTTTTCTTTTTTACAGTATGTAAAATTACCAGACAAGAAATGAAATAAATTCTAATATATTTCTATACTAAAAAAAGGGGCCTAGTGATTTTTGTCTCCAGCTGTTTTTTTTCATGTTTAAATCATCCAGCGATGCTGGCTACATCCCATATGGCACCCTATTCCCTATTTAGTGCCCTACTTTTGACCAGAGTTGGCATCCTATTCCCTATTTAGTGCCCTACTTTTGACCAGAGTTGGCACCCTATTCCCTATTTAGTGCCCTACTTTTGATCAGGTCCCATATTGAATAGGGCACTTTATAGGGAATAGGGTGCCATTTGGGACACAACTCTGTCATCCGTCTGGAATAAGGAGCCTTCTGACACTTCACCAAGCCCTCTCTCTCTCTATCTCTCTCACTGCGTCAAACAGACCGACAGCCACTTTAAAACAGTCAACGAAACCGGAGGAAAAGGCATATAAAAATTTCATCTCAACTGCAGCTGACGTAAGAAGATGGCAAAACTTGGCACACGACAAAGAGACAGACAGAGATGTCAGGGTGCTTTAGGGTTGAGTCCTGCTAGGACGCAGTTCACAGTGAAGAGAGAGAGAGAAGACAGACAGACAGACAGACAGACAGACAGACAGACAGACAGACAGACAGACAGACAGACAGACAGACAGACAGACAGACAGACAGACAGACAGACAGACAGACAGACAGACAGACAGAGACACAGACAGACAGACAGAATGAGAGAGACAGAGACACAGACAGACTGGGAGAGAGAGAGACAGACAGACTGGGAGAGAGAGAGACAGACAGAGACTTGTTCCCAAAGTCTGTTAGAAGGAAGAGGATTCAGATTCGACCAATTTAATTGTAAGAATGTAGATTAACATTAAGCTCACCATATTGGTCAGTTGAACACAAGGTCCAATCAGATTTGAATTCATACATACATACATATTTCTCTGGAGAGTACCTGGGTACCTGGTGAGAGGTGAGGGGGGGGGGGGGTGCCACACTGGGTACCTGGTGAGAGGTGGGGGGGGGGAGGTGCCACACTGGGTACCTGGTGAGAGGTGAGGGGGGGGGCTGATACACTGGGTACCTGGTGAGAGGTGAGGGGGGGCTGATACACTGGGTACCTGGTGAGAGGTGAGGGGGGGGCTGACACACTGGGTACCTGGTGAGAGGTGTGGGGGGGCTGACACACTGGGTACCTGGTGAGAGGTGAGGGGGGGCTGATACACTGGGTACCTGGTGAGGGGGGGGGGCTGACACACTGGGTACCTGGTGAGAGGTGAGGGGGGGCTGACACACTGGGTACCTGGTGAGAGGTGAGGGGGGGCTGACACACTGGGTACCTGGTGAGAGGTGAGGGGGGGGCTGATACACTGGGTACCTGGTGAGAGGTGAGGGGGGGGGCTGATACACTGGGTACCTGGTGAGGGGGGGGGGGGCTGACACACTGGGTACCTGGTGAGAGGTGGGGGGGGGGGCTGACACACTGGGTACCTGGTGAGATGTGGGGGGGGGGCTGACACACTGGGTACCTGGTGAGATGTGAGGGGGGGCTGATACACTGGGTACCTGGTGAGAGGTGGGGGGGGGCTGACACACTGGGTACCTGGTGAGAGGTGTGGGGGGGCTGATACACTGGGTACCTGGTGAGAGGTGAGGGGGGGCTGATACACTGGGTACCTGGTGAGAGGTGGGGGGGGGGCTGACACACTGGGTACCTGGTGAGGGGGGGGGGGGGGGGCTGACACACTGGGTACCTGGTGAGAGGTGAGGGGGGGCTGACACACTGGGTACCTGGTGAGGGGGGGGGGGCTGACACACTGGGTACCTGGTGAGAGGTGAGGGGGGGGCTGATACACTGGGTACCTGGTGAGGGGGGGGCTGATACACTGGGTACCTGGTGAGAGGTGAGGGGGGGCTGATACACTGGGTACCTGGTGAGAGGTGAGGGGGGGCTGACACACTGGGTACCTGGTGAGAGGTGAGGGGGGGGCTGATACACTGGGTACCTGGTGAGGGGGGGGGCTGACACACTGGGTACCTGGTGAGAGGTGAGGGGGGGCTGACACACTGGGTACCTGGTGAGAGGTGAGGGGTACCTGTCAACACTCCGGTAGCTGGCTGGTCTCTCTATCCACTAGGATACCTGTCAACACTCCGGTAGCTGGCTGGTCTCTCTACCCACTAGGATACCTGTCAACACTCCGGTAGCTGGCTGGTCTCTCTACCCGCTGGGATACCTGTCAACACTCCGGTAGCTGGCTGGTCTCTCTCCCCGCTAGGATACCTGTCAACACTCCGGTAGCTGGCTGGTCTCTCTACCCGCTAGGATACCTGTCAACACTCCGGTAGCTGGCTGGTCTCTCTACCCGCTGGGATACCTGTCAACACTCCGGTAGCTGGCTGGTCTCTCTACCCGCTGGGATACCTGTCAACACTCCGGTAGCTGGCTGGTCTCTCTACCCGCTAGGTACCTGTCAACACTCCGGTAGCTGGCTGGTCTCTCTCCCCGCTAGGATACCTGTCAACACTCCGGTAGCTGGCTGGTCTCTCTACCCTCTAGGATACCTGTCAACACTCCGGTAGCTGGCTGGTCTCTCTACCCGCTAGGTACCTGTCAACACTCCGGTAGCTGGCTGGTCTCTCTACCCTCTAGGATACCTGTCAACACTCCGGTAGCTGGCTGGTCTCTCTACCCACTAGGATACCTGTCAACACTCCGGTAGCTGGCTGGTCTCTCTACCCACTAGGTACCTGTCAACACTCCGGTAGCTGGCTGGTCTCTCTACCCACTAGGATACCTGTCAACACTCCGGTAGCTGGCTGGTCTCTCTACCCGCTAGGATACCTGTCAACACTCCGGTAGCTGGCTGGTCTCTCTACCCGCTGGGATACCTGTCAACACTCCGGTAGCTGGCTGGTCTCTCTACCCGCTGGGATACCTGTCAACACTCCGGTAGCTGGCTGGTCTCTCTACCCGCTAGGTACCTGTCAACACTCCGGTAGCTGGCTGGTCTCTCTACCCGCTAGGATACCTGTCAACACTCCGGTAGCTGGCTGGTCTCTCTACCCTCTAGGATACCTGTCAACACTCCGGTAGCTGGCTGGTCTCTCTACCCGCTAGGTACCTGTCAACACTCCGGTAGCTGGCTGGTCTCTCTACCCACTAGGATACCTGTCGTCCCTTTTTTAGTTTTACAACAAAGCTGTGATGTACCTTAGTTGGATTATAGTTGGCCTGCAAAACGGAGAGAATTCACAACACTTTTATCAAGAATAGTTTTGACATGAATTTGCTACAGTAGCTGCTGTACGGTGTGTTTGATGCTTGTGTGTGTGTGTGTGTGTGTGTGTGTGTGTGATACGTGTGTTTGTGTGTGTGTGTGTGTGTGTGTGTGTGTGTGTGTGTGTGTGTGTGTGTGTGTGTGTGTGTGTGTGTGTGTGTGATACGTGTGTTTGTGTGTGTGTGTGTGTGTGTGTGTGTGTGTGTGTGTGTGATACGTGTGTGTGTGTGTGTGTGTGTGTGTGTGTGTGTGTGTGTGTGTGTGTGTGTGTGTGTGTGTGTGTGATACGTGTGTGTGTGATACCTGTGTGTGTGTGTGTGTGTGTGTGTGCCTGGTTGAATTAAAACTCAGTTATATGTGAGGTCTGAGCCTTGTCCCTGCCACCCACGTTGTAATGAGACTCTGACTGTGAAAACTCTCTCTTTCTCAGCCACAGAACATTGTTCTTAGCGAACAAATCACAGTCTGTCATCTTCTCAAGTGGCTGCTTCACATCAGAATAGCAACACTTCAAAATGTCAATCATATTTCTCAATTTGGAAAAATTTTTTATAATAATTGAATGCCATATTAAACCATGTTAAAGTTTGCCTATATGTAAAACAAAAACTGCACTACCTGAGCCACTTGTGTGGGTTGTAGACTCCGTCTCATGCTACCACTAGAGTGAAAGCACCGCCAGCATTCAAAAGTGACCAAAACATCAGCCAGGAAGCATAGGAACTGAGAAGTGGTCTGTGGTCCCCACCTGCAGAACCATTCCTTTATTGGGGGTGTCTTGCTAATTGCCTATAATTTCCACCTGTTGTCTATTCCATTTGCACAACAGCATGTGAAATTTATTGTCAATCAGTGTTGCTTCCTAAGTGGACAGTTTGATTTCACAGAAGTGTGATTGACTTGGAGGTACATTGTGTTGTTTAAGTGTTCCCTTTATTTTTTTGAGCAGTATATATACACTACCGGTCAACAGTTCTAGAACACAGACTCATTCAAGGGTTTTTCTTTATTTTTACTATTTTCTGCATTGTAGAATAATAGTGAAGACATCAAAACTATGAAATAACACATATGGAATCATGTATTAACCATGAGATTCTTCAAAGTAGCCACCCTTTGCCTTGATGACAGCGTTGCACACACTTGGCATTCTCTCAACCAGCTTTTTCAACAGTCTTGAAGGAGTTCCCACATATGCTGAGCACTTGTTGGCTGCTTTTTCTTCACTCTGCTGTCTGACTCATCCCAAACCATCTCAATTGGGTTGAGGTTGGGTGATTGTGGAGGCCAGGTCATCTGATGCAGCACTCCATCAATCTCCTTCTTGGTCAAATAGCCCTTACACAGCCTGGAGGTGTGTTGGGTCATTGTCTTGCTGAAAAACAAATGATAGTCCCACTAAAGCCCAAACCAGATGGGACGGCGGATCCCTGCAGAATGCTGTGGTAGCCATGCTGGTTAAGTGTGCCTTGAATTCTAAACAAATCACTGACAGTGTCACCAGCAAAGCACCCCCACACCATAACACCTCCTCCTCCATGCTTCACGGTGGGAAATACACGTGGAGATCATCCGTTCGCCCACAACACGTCTCACAAAGACACGGCGGTTGGAACCAAAAATCTCAAATTAGGACTCAAGACCAAGGGACACATTTCCACCGGTCTAATGTCCATTGTTCATGTTTCTTAGCCCAAGCAAGTCTCTTCTTATTATTGGTGTCCTTTAGTAGTGGTTTCTTTGCAGCAATTTGACCATAAAGGCCTGATTCACACAGTCTCCTCTGAACAGCTGATGTTGAGATGTGTCTGTTACTTGAACTCTGCGAACCATTTATTTGGGCTGCAATTTCTGAGGCTGGTAACTCTAATGAACTTATCCTCTTCAGCAGAGGTAACTCTGGGTCTTCCATTCCTGTGGTGGTCCTCGTGAGAGCCAGTTTCATCATAGCGCTTGATGGTTTTATGAGCTGATGGTTCACTGATGGTTTTATGAGCTTTGCTTATTTGAGCTGTTCTTGCCATAATATGGACTTGGTCTTTTACCAAATAGGGCTATCTTCTGTATCCCACTTCTACCTTGTCACAACAAAACTGATTTGCTCAAACATATTAAGAAGGAAAGAAATTCCACAAATAAATATTTAAGAAGGCACACCTGTTAATTGAAATGCATTCCAGGTGACTACCTCATGAAGCTGGTTGAGAAAATGCCAAAAGTGTGCAAAGCTATCACCAAGGCAAAGGGTGGTTACTTTGAAGAATCTTAAATCTAAAATATATTTTGATTTGTTTAACACTTTATTGGTTACTACATGATTCCACAAGAAAAACCCTTGAATGAGAAGGTGTTCTAAAACATTTGACCAGTAGCGTTTATGTATTTCATTTCCTGATATCCAATTGGTAGTTACAGTCTTGTCTAATCGTTGCAACTCCCGTACGGACTCGGGAGAGGCAAAGGTCGAGAGCTGCACGTCCACCGAAACACGATCCTGCCAAGCCGCGCTGCTCGCTTAAACCTGAAGCCAGCCGCACAAATGTGTCGGAGGAAACACCGTACAGCTGGCTACTGAAGTCAGCGTGCACTGCACCCAGCCGCCACAAGGAGTCGCTAGTGTGCGATAGAACAAGGACATCCCAGCCGGCCAAACCCTCCCCTAACCCAGATGACGCTGGGCCAATTGTGCGCCGTCTCATGGGTCTCCCGGTCACGGCCGGCTGCGACACAGCCCAGGATCGAATCTGGATCTGTAGTGACACCTCTAGCACTGCAATGCAGTGTCTTAGACCGCTGCGCCACTCAGGAGTCCTGTCTGGTGCTCGTTTTTGGATGTACTTTATACTGTATGTAGCTCAACCTTCCCTCCCTAGGTATTCCTGTCTCTTTACTCCTCCCTCTCTTCTCTCTGATCCTCCCTAGGTATTCCTGTCTCTTTACTCCTCCCTCTCTTCTCTCTGTTCCTCCCTAGGTATTCCTCTCTCTTTACTCCTCCCTCTCTTCTCTCTGTTCCTCCCTAGGTATTCCTCTCTCTTTACTCCTCCCTCTCTTCTCTCTGTTCCTCCCTAGGTATTCCTCTCTCTGTTCTCCTCCCTCTCTTCTCTCTGTTCCTCCCTAGGTATTCCTCTCTCTTTACTCCTCCCTCTCTTCTCTCTGTTCCTCCCTAGGTATTCCTCTCTCTTTACTCCTCCCTCTCTTCTCTCTGATCCTCCCTAGGTATTCCTCTCTCTGCTCTCCTCCCTCTCTTCTCTCTGTTCCTCCCTAGGTATTCCTCTCTCTTTACTCCTCCCTCTCTTCTCTCTGATCCTCCCTAGGTATTCCTCTCTCTTTACTCCTCCCTCTCTTCTCTCTGTTCCTCCCTAGGTATTCCTCTCTCTGCTCTCCTCCCTCTCTTCTCTCTGTTCCTCCCTAGGTATTCCTGTCTCTGCTCTCCTCCCTCTCTTCTCTCTGTTCCTCCCTAGGTATTCCTGTCTCTGTTCTCCTCCCTCTCTTCTCTCTGTTCCTCCCTAGGTATTCCTCTCTCTTTACTCCTCCCTCTCTTCTCTCTGTTCCTCCCTAGGTATTCCTCTCTCTGCTCTCCTCCCTCTCTTCTCTCTGTTCCTCCCTAGGTATTCCTCTCTCTGCTCTCCTCCCTCTCTTCTCTCTGTTCCTCCCTAGGTATTCCTCTCTCTGCTCTCCTCCCTCTCTTCTCTCTGTTCCTCCCTAGGTATTCCTCTCTCTGCTCTCCTCCCTCTCTTCTCTCTGATCCTCCCTAGGTATTCCTGTCTCTTTACTCCTCCCTCTCTTCTCTCTGTTCCTCCCTAGGTATTCCTCTCTCTTTACTCCTCCCTCTCTTCTCTCTGTTCCTCCCTAGGTATTCCTCTCTCTTTACTCCTCCCTCTCTTCTCTCTGTTCCTCCCTAGGTATTCCTCTCTCTGTTCTCCTCCCTCTCTTCTCTCTGTTCCTCCCTAGGTATTCCTCTCTCTTTACTCCTCCCTCTCTTCTCTCTGTTCCTCCCTAGGTATTCCTCTCTTCTCTCTCTTTACTCCTCCCTCTCTTCTCTCTGATCCTCCCTAGGTATTCCTCTCTCTGCTCTCCTCCCTCTCTTCTCTCTGTTCCTCCCTAGGTATTCCTCTCTCTTTACTCCTCCCTCTCTTCTCTCTGATCCTCCCTAGGTATTCCTCTCTCTTTACTCCTCCCTCTCTTCTCTCTGTTCCTCCCTAGGTATTCCTCTCTCTGCTCTCCTCCCTCTCTTCTCTCTGTTCCTCCCTAGGTATTCCTGTCTCTGCTCTCCTCCCTCTCTTCTCTCTGTTCCTCCCTAGGTATTCCTGTCCTCTGTTCTCCTCCCCTCTCTTCTCTCTGTTCCTCCCTAGGTATTCCTCTCTCTTTACTCCTCCCTCTCTTCTCTCTGTTCCTCCCTAGGTATTCCTCTCTCTGCTCTCCTCCCTCTCTTCTCTCTGTTCCTCCCTAGGTATTCCTCTCTCTGCTCTCCTCCCTCTCTTCTCTCTGTTCCTCCCTAGGTATTCCTCTCTCTGCTCTCCTCCCTCTCTTCTCTCTGTTCCTCCCTAGGTATTCCTCTCTCTGCTCTCCTCCCTCTCTTCTCTCTGTTCCTCCCTAGGTATTCCTCTCTCTTTACTCCTCCCTCTCTTCTCTCTGATCCTCCCTAGGTATTCCTCTCTCTGCTCTCCTCCCTCTCTTCTCTCTGTCTCTTTATCAACAGCATCAGTTGGGGCTTAGTGTCTTCCCTCCCCCCTGTGACTTAACCAATCAGGTTGCCTGAAACAGAGCAGTGAGATAGTTCCTGTCAGATATCTCTTAATATCTCTCTTTAATTAAGGAGACATGATGAGAGAGTTAATTGTGGTGGCCACACTGGGACTGTCGCTAACATATTACAGAGTGCTAATGAGAGCTTACTGTATAAGGCCTTACTACTGACTATTGCATGATACTATCATCAGCTCTGTTCTCCGGTGATGTGCTGAGCTACGCTGCTATGCCTCTGTCTGTCTGTCTGTCTGTCTGTCTGTCTGTCTGTCTGTCTGTCTGTCTGTCTGTCTGTCTGTCTGTCTGTCTGTCTGTCTGTCTGTCTGTCTGTCTGTCTGTCTGTCTGTCTGTCTGTCTGTCTGTCTGTCTGTCTGTCTGTCTGTGGCTTCAACAAAAAGTGCACACTGGTATCTAGATCTGAACACGCAGTACTGACAACTGCACAAGTGGCAGGGACTGGGGAGGCCAGAGGGGGGGGGGGAGACTGGGGGAGGCCAGAGGCATGGGACAGGAGACTGGGGGAGGCCAGAGGGGGGGGAGACTGGGGAGGCCAGAGGCATGGGACAGGGACTGGGGGAGGCCAGAGGTATGGGACAGGAGACTGGGGGAGGCCAGAGGCATGGGACAGGAGACTGGGGGAGGCCAGAGGCATGGGACAGGAGACTGGGGGAGGCCAGAGGCATGGGACAGGAGACTGGGGAGCCAGAGGCATG